>NW_016916567.1:350-624 GCF_001483705.2 Eufriesea mexicana | reverse complement strand
ACATCTCTCCATCCATACATCCATCCACCAAACCATCCATCCATCCATACATCCATACATACAACAATACATCCATCCGTCCATTCATACCTCAATCCATCCATACATACATTTATCCGTACATACATTCATCCGTACATCCGTCCATCCATACCTCAATCCATCCATACATCCATCCATCCACAAAACCATTTATCCATGCATACATCCATCCATACATCCATGTTTCCATACATCCATCCATCCATACATCCACCCATCCATACATCCATCG
>NW_016916567.1:0-313 GCF_001483705.2 Eufriesea mexicana | reverse complement strand
TACATCCATCGATCCATACATCTCTCCATCCATACATCCATCCATCCACACGTTCATACATCCACACGTCCATAAATCCATCCTTCCATACATCCTTACAACCATACATACACCCTTCCATACATCCATACATACATCCATACGTACATCCACCCTCACACCCATCCACTCATACATCCAGCCATCCACACATCCATACAATTATAGATCCATACATCCATTCATCCGTACATCCGTCCATCCATACCTAAATCCATCCATACATCCATCCATACATACATCCATCCATCCATACCTCAATCCATCCATACAT
>NW_016916566.1:0-1687 GCF_001483705.2 Eufriesea mexicana | reverse complement strand
CGCAGAGTAAAGCAGAAAGCTCAGTGCTAACCAAATCTGGTCCAAGGAAATATAAGATAACCAAACGTGAACCAATTCAAGCTAATGAGCCGCGGCCGCAATCTCCCGTCACCCAAGAGCAAACCAGAGCATACGAGATCACAGTAGAGCGCAGAAAACCACCGAAAGGCGGTTTGTACCAAAAAAAGTCAAAGATATCCCAGCCTAACCAAACCACACAAAACAGAAACAAACGTAACCAAAACTAACCTAACGAGCCTAGACCACAATCGCTGACATCACCAGAGCATATCAGTATATACAAGAGCATGGTATTGAGCAGAAGTTCGCTGCATTGCAGGGCAAAGCACAAAAGTCAAACAAACCCTACCCCAACCTAACCAAGCCTGGCATAACCAAACGCAACATGACACAAACCAACGCGACGCGGAAACTATTTCTGGCTTCCCCAGCGCAAAGCTGGGTATATCAGATTGCAGAAGAGCGCAGAAATCTACCGAATAGCATTGAATGTCACAAAAGTCATAGTTATCTTAGCCTAACATAGCCAAGCATAGCATAACCAACCTACTCTACCCCAACATAACGTGCCGAGGCCTCTATTAGTTGGCTCCCCAGAGCAAACCGGAACGCATTAGGGCACAGTAGACGGCTGAAATACACCGAATAGCAATGTATAGCACATAAGTCGAAGCTACCCTATCCTAACCTAACCAAACGTAACATAACCGAACTCAACATGTCCCAGACTATCGTGCCGAGAACAATAATGCTGGTATCCCCATAGCCAAGTAGAATAAGCTAAAGCGCAGTAGAGCGCAGAAATCCCCCGAATAGCAGTGTGTAGCACAAAAGTCGAAACTACCCTGTCCAAACACAACCAAGCGTAACATCAACAGACGTGTCGTAACCAAACCTTACGCGCCACGACCGCTATTGCTAGCCTCGCGAGAGCTAGGAGAGCAGTGTGTATAAATCATCCGAACAGCAGTCTATAGCACGCAGGTCAAGTATAACATAACCAAGCCAGCCAAATCTAACATAACCACGGATAATCTAACACGACATAACGTGCCGCGAGCACTATTCCTGGTTTCCACAGAGACAAGCAGAGTGTGATAGCGCACAGAAGAGCGCAGAAGTCCATAGAATAGCAGTGTGCAGCACAAAAGTCAAAGCTACCCTAATCTAACACAACGAAACCAAATATAACCGAATGTAATATAACTCAACCTAACGTGCGGCGACCACTACTGCCGCCATACAAGAGTCGAGCAGGGCATAGTAGTGCAATGTAGAGCGCTGGACTCCACCGAACAGCATTGTATAGCCCATAAGTCAAAGGCATTCTACCCTAACCAAACCAAACAAGACAAGGCAAAGCGTAGCCTAACACAGCCTGTCGCGCCTAGACCACTATTGTTGACTTCGCCAGAGCAAAACACGTCATACTAGAGCACAGTAGAGCGCAGAAAGCCGCCGCATTGAAGTGTAAAGCAGAAAAGTAAAAGGTATCCTAACCTAACCCGTCGTAACCTAACACAGCTGAGTCTGACCAATCCCAACCAAGCGTATCTAGCCCACTGTTGCTGGCCTTCCCATCACCAAGCAGGACAGAAATCAGGAGTGTAGAGCGCAGTTGCCCATAGAACGGCAGTATATAGCACGAAAGTCAAAGATATCCCAA
>NW_016916565.1:0-230 GCF_001483705.2 Eufriesea mexicana | reverse complement strand
TCGGCACGCAAGACTGTGTTAATCTACACTCGGTTATGCTACGTTAGCTGGGGTTAGTTATGATGAGCTGTGCCTTTTTTGTTATACACTGTTATTCGGTCAAACCCTGCGCCCTACTGTGCACGACTATACTCAGCTCGAACCTGTGGAGGCCAGCAATTGCGGCTGCGGGATGTTACTTTGAGTTATGCTACGTACGATTTTGTTACGCTTTGTTAGGTTAGGAAAGG
>NW_016916564.1:0-215 GCF_001483705.2 Eufriesea mexicana | reverse complement strand
GAAAATTCAATTTTATTGGCATTTTCGTATAATATCGTGGTGAGCTGACTTTCTTCCATATTTGGATGGAAAGATTCTGTTGTCGTGCTATAGCCATTGCATTGCTATAAAATCTGGCTGGAAAATTCAATTTTATTGACATTTTCGACAAGTATCGTGGTGAGCTAACTCTCGTGCATAAATAAGGAGGAAAGATTCTATTGCCGTGCTATAGC
>NW_016916563.1:319-1047 GCF_001483705.2 Eufriesea mexicana | reverse complement strand
CCTATTGTTAATCTATAGTCTGTTATTGCTTGGTGAATAGATCGCCTAACGCCTTGAATCCAATGGCAAGTACTGCCACCTACTTGCCGGAGCATAGGTCTATCCAAAATCTATAACCTGTTATAGCTTGGTGAATAGATCGCATACCGCCTGCAATTAAATGTCAAGTACAGCCATCTACTTGCCAAAGGATAGGTTTATTCAAAATCTATAATCTGTAATAGCTTGGTGAATAGTCCTCCTATCGCCTTCCATGCAATAGCAAGTACAGCCATCTAGTTGCCAGAGAATAGGTCTGATAAAATCTATAACCTGATATAGCTTGGTTAATATATCGCCGAAACCTCAGCCGAATGGCAATTACTGCTATCTTCTTGCCAGAGAATAGGTCTATTCAAAATCCATAACATGTTGGAGCTTGGTGAACAAATCGCCTAACGCCTTCAATCCAATGGCAAGTACAGCCATCTACTTGCCAAAGGATAGGTTTATTCAAAATCTATAATCTGTAATAGCTTGGTGAATAGTCCTCCTATCGCCTTCCATGCAATAGCAAGTACAGCCATCTACTTACCAGAGAATAGGTCTATTCAAAATCCATAACATGTTGGAGCTTGGTGAACAAATCGCCTAACGCCTTCAGCCCAATGGCAAGTACTGCCATCTACTTGCAAGAGGATAGGTCTATCCAAAATCTATAATCTGCTATAGCTTGGTGAATAGATCGC
>NW_016916563.1:0-270 GCF_001483705.2 Eufriesea mexicana | reverse complement strand
TATTCAAAATCCATAACATGTTGGAGCTTGGTGAATAGATCGCCTAACGCCTTCAGCCCAATGGCAAGTACTGCCATCTACTTGCCACAGGATAGGTCTATTCAAAGTCTATAATCTGCTATAGCTTGGAGATCAGATCGCATATCGCCTTCAATCCAATGGCATGTACCGCCAGATACTCGCCAGGGAAAAAGTCTATACAAAATATATAATCTGTTATAGCATCGTGAATAGATCGCCTAACGCCTTCATTCCAATCTCAAGTAATGC
>NW_016916562.1:0-588 GCF_001483705.2 Eufriesea mexicana | reverse complement strand
AAAGAATTTAGCTCTAAATTGTTAGTCATTAATTTTGGTTTGATGGCGTCTATGATTTCGTAACGGCGGCCATCACGGTGTCTTCCGTGAAAATATTTAATACTAAACGAAACTAGAATCAAAATGTGATCTAAAGTTATATGAGAAGATTCGCAAGAACATTGTTTTCATAATGAGTGCATAAAGTTTCATAAATTAATTGCGTGAAGCATAGCAATTAATGAAAAAACAATGGCGTCTTCGACAATCTTCGATAACAATTCAAACACTGCGCAGAACAATTATTAATAATTAATTAATTGGGGAGAAATTTCTATCGAAAAATATATTGGAAAGTTCTTAAAGGATCTGCCTTCACGATGCAGTTATAAAAGTTCATAAATTATTCACGGATATTGAGTAATTAGTGAATTTTCCATCGCCGATTTGGTTTATTAAAATATATTCGGAGCACATAACCAGAGTTAGTAAACTGACATCAGAGCCATCTATGATTTTAGACTCGAAGCTCAAGTTCCGCAAGGGGAACATAGATGGCTCTGATATCAGTTTACTAACTCTGGTTATGTGCTCCGAATATATTTTAAT
>NW_016916561.1:0-7268 GCF_001483705.2 Eufriesea mexicana | reverse complement strand
TTAGGCGAGGATATTTATGGATAAGTTTGGTTATGGTAGCTTTGACTTTCGTGCTATGCACTCATATTCGGTGCCTCACTGCCCTCTACCGTGCTCTGATATGCCCCGCTTTAATCTAGGGATGCCAGAAATAGTGACCGTGGCTCGTTAGGTTTTGTCACGCTAAGCTCGTTTTGGTCAGGTTAGGTCTGGCTTGGATAGGGTGGCTGTGTCTTTTGTGCCATACACTGCAATTCGGGGTATTTTTGATCTCTACTGTGATGTATTATTCTCTGCTTTGCTCTGGGGTGCCACAAATAGTGACCGCAGCGCGTTAGGTTGAGTTAGGTTACCTTTGGCTTGGTTAGGTTTGTTTGGGTTAGGATAGGATATCTTTGCCTTTTGTGCTATACACTGCCATTTGATGGACTTCTGCGCTCTACTCTCGCTAATATATTCTGCATGGCGATGGGGAGGCCAGCTATAGTGGCCTTGGCACGTGAGTTTTGGTTAGGTTACGTTTGGTTATGCTATGATTGGTTATGTTATATCAGGACATATTTGTCTTCTGTGCTATAAACTGAAATGCAGTTGATTAGTGCGCTCTAGTTTGCTCTAGTATATTCTGCTTGCCTCTGCAGAGGCAAGCAATAATAGTCTCGGCGCGTCTGGTGGTGCTATGCTACGTTCCGTTATGTTACGTTTGGTTACGTTAGGATAGGGCAGGTTCGACTACTGTGCTGTGCAATGCCTTTGTAGGGATTCCTGCGCTCTATTGTCATCTAATTTATTCTGCTTGGCTCTGAGAAGGGCAGTGACGCTGGTCCCGGCTCGATAGGATAAGTTAGGTTGCGTTTGGTTACGATACGATTGATCAGGTTATGATAGGATAGCTTTGAATTTTGTGCTACGCACTGCTATTTGGTGTGTATCCGCTCTTCGTTGCTCTACTATACTCTACTCGACTCTGGAGAGGCCAGAAATGGCGGTCATGGAACGGAAAGCGCTGCTACGTTACGTTTGGATAGGTTAGGGTATGCAATGTTTGGTTAGGATGGCATTGACGTTTGTGCCACACGCTGCTTTTCGGTGGAATTCTGCGACCGGATTTGCTCTTGTTTACACTGCTTGGCTGTGTGGATGCCAGCAGTATTGTTCTCGGAACGTTAGTCTGAGGTAGGTTGTGTTAGGTTATGTTTCGTTTTATGTCGTTAGGACTGGGTAACTTTGACTTCAGCGCTATACACTACATTTCGGTGGATTCCTTGTCTCTACATTGCTCTCCATACCCTGCTCGGCTCTTCGGAGGGCTGCAGCAGTGGTCGCCGCACGTTAGGTCGTGTTGTTTTACATTTGGCTATATTAGGTTTAGTTAGGCTTGGCTAGGGCGGCTTTGACTTTTGTGCCATAAGCTGCTATTAGGGGGGTTTCAGCGCTGTACTGTTCTCTAATATGCTCCGATTGGTGCCGGGGAGGCCAGCAGTTGCGGTCCCGAACGTTTGGTTGAGTCAGGTTTCGCTTCGTTGTGCTACGTTTGGATAGGGTAGGATAGGATAGCCTTGGCACTTGTGCTGTACACTGTTATTCGCGGAACGTTAGGTTGAGATATATTTCGTTTGGCTAGGTTAGTTTAGGCTGGGTTATGTTAGGATACCTTTGACATATGTGCTCAACACTTATATTCTATGGACTTCTATGCCCTACTGCGCTCTACCATATTCTGCTTTTCTCTGGTGAAGCCAGCGAGAGTGGTGGCGGTACACTAGGTTTAGTTATTCAACGTTTGCTTAGGTTCGGTTAGGTCTGGTTAGTTTAGGATATCTTTTACCTTTGTCGTATACAATGCTATGTGGCGGCCCTCTGCGCTCTACTGTGCTGTACTATACCCTGCTCGCATCTGGCGTGGCCAGCGATAGTGGTCTGGCCACGACAGGTTCTGCTATGCTACGTTTGGTTATGTTATGTTAGTATGTGCGTGGTATGGATTGTTTTGACTTTCGTTGCATAAACTGTAGGTCGGTGGACTTCTTCGCTCTACTATGCTCTAGTATGTTCTGCTTGGCTCTGGGGATGCCAGCAATAGCGGTCTCGTCAAGTCAGGTTGAGGCTGTTAACGTTTGGTTTCTTTAAGTTTGGTTAGGTTGCTACAGGATAGCATTGACATTTGTGCTGTACACTGTTATACAGTGAACTGCTGCGTTCTGCTGTGATCTAATATGCTCTGGTTGGACCTGCGGAGGCCAGCAATAGCGTTCTCGGCACGATAGGTTGAGTTAGGTTACGTGTGGCTTGGCTAGGTTAGATTACGTTTGGTAAGGATAGCCGCGACATTTGTGTTGTACACAGCTGTTCGGTCGATACCTGCGCTCTGCATTGCTCTGACGTCCCCTGCTTTTCTCTGGAAAGGCGGGCAATATCGGTCGTACCGCGTTTGGTTGAGTTAGGTCACATTCGGCTTTGTTAGGTTAGGTTATGTTTGGTAAGGATGGCATCGATTCTTGTCCTTTACACTGCCATTCGTTGGATTTCTACGCTCAGCTGTGCTATAGTACATTCTGCTTGACTACGTGGAGGTGAGCTGCAGTGGTCACGGCAAGTTAAACAGAGTTATGTTGCGTTTGGCTATGTTACGTTTGGTATTGTTGTGATAGGATAGCTTCGACTTTTGTGCAATACACTGGCATACGGTGGATTCCTGCGCTATGCATTGCTCTACCATACTCCGCTCGACTATCAGGATGCCTGCAATAGCGACTGGGCACTTAAGGTTCAGTTATGTTACGTTCGGTTGGGTTACGTTAGGTTAAGTTCAGTTAGGATAACTTTGCGTTTCGTACTATACACAGATTTTCGGTGGTTTCCTGCCTTCCATTGCGCTGTAATCTAAACGGCTTGGCACCGGGGAGGCGGGCGATAGTTGTTGCGGCAACTTACGTTCAGCATGGCTATGTAAGATCAGGTTATGTTAGTATGGGTTAGATTTCGGTATCCTTGGCTTTTGTGCAGTACACCGCGATTCCCTGTATTTCTGCGCTCCACCTCTCCTCTATTATATTCTGATTGGCTCTGGTGAGGCCAGCAATAGTGGTGGCGGCACGTTAGGTTCAGTTTGGCCACGCTTGTAATATCACGATTTGCTAGGTTTGGACAAGGTAGCTATGACTTTTGTGCTATACATTGATATTCGGTTGCTTTTTCCATTCTACTGTGCCCTGCTATACTCCGGTCAAATCTGGGGTGGCCAGTATTAGTGGCCATGCCACGATGGGCTGCGTTGGGTAGGTTTGTTAGTGTTACAACTGGTTAGGTTAGAACAGGGTAGCTTTGACTTTTGCGGAACACCCCGCCATTCGAAGGATTTGTACGCCCTACATTGCTGTAATGTACACTGCTCGACTACGGGTAGTCCAGTAATATTGTTCTCGACACGTTTGGATGAGTTAGGCTACGTTAGATTAGGCTATGTTAGTTTTGGGTTAGGTTTGGATTGCTATGACTTTCGTGGTGTAGACTGCTTGTCGGCGGGTTCCTGCGCTTTACTGCGCTCTTGCATGCTTTGCTTGGATCTGAGCAGCCCAGCAATAATGGTCTGGGCACGTAAGGTTGAGATGGACTGCTTTCGGTTATATTCCATTTGGTAAGGTTAGGACAGGTTATCTTTGACGTTTATGATACACGCCGATATTCTGTGGGTCTCTGCGCTCTACTGTGCTCTAGTAGATTAAGCCTGGCTGTGTAGAGGTCAGCAGTGTTGGCCTCGCACGTTAGTCTATGTTAGGTTGCGTTTGGTTTTGTTTCGTTTGGTTAGGTTCGGATGGGATTGCTTTGACTTTTATGCTGTACACGGTTATTCGGTGGATTTCTGCCCTCTACTTTGCCCTACTCCATTCTGCTCGACCGTCTGGAGGGCAGCAGTGGTTGCCGGCGCACGATAGGCTGAGTTACATTGCGTTTGGCCATATTATGCTACGTTGTGTTAGGTTAGGGCAGTTTTGACTCTTGTGCAACACACTGCTATTCTACGGACTTGTGCACTCTTCTGTGCGCTATCAAAGACTGCTTGTCTATGTGTACACCAGGAATAGTGCTCTCGGCATGTTAGTCTGTGTTATGCTACGTTGGTTAGGTTAGGTTTGTTTAGGTTTGGTTAGGTTATTTGTGTCTTTTGCGCTGTACACTGCTTTTCGGCGAATTTCTGCGCTCTCTTGTGCTCTACTAAACTCTGCTCGACTCTGGGGATGCCAGCATTAGTGGTCATGGCACGATAGGTTGTGTTAGGCTACGTTTGGTTAGGTCACGATTGGTTAGGTTAGGACAGATTAGCGTTGACTTTTGTGCTATACACCGCTATGCGGTGAGTTTCTACACTCTACGTTGTTCTAGTATACTCTTCTCCACTCTGGGGAGGGCAGTAATAGTTGTCCCGACGTGTCAGGTTGTGATATCCTACGTTTGGTTAGGGCATGTTTGTTTGCGTTAGGGTAGGATAGCTTCGACTTTCGTGGTGTAAACTGTTGCTCGGTGGGTTTGTTCGCTCTACTGTGCTCTAGTATGTTCTGCTTTGATCGGCGGAGGCCAGCAATGGTGGTCTCGGCACGTTAGTATGAGATAGATAGCGTTTGGCTAAGTTACGTGAGGTCAGGTTAGATTAGCATATCTATCCCTTTTGCGATGTGCACTGACATTTGGTGGCTTTCTGCGCTCTACTGTGATCTGGTATATTATGCTTGGCTCTGGGGAGGCCAGCGATAATGTTCTCGGCATGTTAGTTTATGTCATGTTGCGTTCGGCTATATTTCGTTTGGATGTGTTGGGATGAAATAGCTTTGACTTTCGTGCTATACCCTTCTATACGGTTCATTTCTGCGCTCTACTGTGCTCTAATGTGGCCTGCTTCGCTCTGGGAAGGTCAACAATAGTGGTCCCTGCAAGTCAGGTTGAGTCAGGTTAAGCTAGGCTTGGCTATGTTAGGTTAGGTTTGGTATATGTAACTTTGACCTTTGTGCCTTACACTACCGTTCGGTCGATATCTGCGCGGTGCAGTGCTTTACTAGCATCTGCTTGCCTCTGGGGAAGCCAGCAATGGCGGTGGTCTCACATTTCTTTCAGTGAGGTGACCATTGGTTATGTTACGAAAGCACGGGACAGGTTTGGATAGCATTGACCATTCTGCCGTACACTGCCATCATTTGACCTCTGCGTTCCACTTTCCTCCAATATGATCTACTAGGCGATGGGGAGTCCAACAATAGTGTCCTAGGGACGTTAGGTTTAGTTAGGTTACACTTGAATATGTTACATTCTGTTAGGATAGGTTAGGATAACTCTGACATTTTCGATACAGCCTGCAATGCGGTGGACTAATGTGCTCTACTTTGCTCTGGTATATTCTGTTTAGCTCTGCAGAGGCAACGAATTGTGGTCTCGGCAAGTTAGAATGAGTTAGGTTACGTTAGGTTGCGTTACGTTTGGTTAGGAGAGGATAAGACAAATCTGACTTTTGCGATATACACTGCTATTTGGAGGATTTCTGCGCTCTTGGTTGCTCTACTATACTCTACTCGACTCTGGGGATGCCAGAAGTAATGGTCTTGGCATATTAAGTTGAGTTGGTTTGCGTTTGGTTATGTTAGGTTATGTTGATTTAGGTAGGGATGTATTTGTCTTTTGTTCTACACAATGCCATTCTATGGACCCTTGCGATCTACTGTGCGCTGTCACACTCTGTTCGTCACCTGGGACGCCAAAATTGTGGTCGCGAGACGTTATGTTGAGTTATTCAACGTTTGGCTAGGTAAGTCTTATTTAGGTTAAGATAGGATAGCTGTTACTTTTGTGCTGTGCACTGCTACTCGGTGGATATCTGCGATCTTCCGCGCTTCAGTATGCGATGCTCAGATTGGGAAGTACAGCAACTGTGGTCTCGGCATATTACTCAGCACTAAGCTACGTTTGTTTATGTTACGATTGCTTGGGATAGGAAAGGATAGCTTTAACTTTAGTGCCATACACTGCAATTCGGCGGAACTCTGCGCTCTAGTGTGTTCTAATATGTTCTGCTTATCTCTGGGGAGGCCAGCAATGATGGTCGTGGCACGTTTGGTAAGATATGTTACGTTCAGCTTGGTCATAGTAGGATGGGTTTGATTAGGATGGCTTTTACTTTTACTACGTCGCTCTACTATACTATGATCGACTCTCGGATGGCCAGCAAATGTGGTCGCGGCCGGTCAGGTTGGACTAGAATAAGTTGGGTGACGTTAGGTTGAGTTGCGTTGGGCTACGAAAGCTTCGACTCTTGCGCTACACACTGCTGTTTTATGGACTTCTGCGCTTTACTGTGCGCTATCAAACACTGCTTGCCTCTGGGCACGCCAGGAATAGGGGTCTCGGCACGTTAGTTTGTGTCATGCTACGCCTGGTTAGGCTAGGTTGTTATGTTTGTTTCGGATAGCTTATAATTTTGCGCTATACGCTGCTACTCGGTGGATTTATATGCTCTAGAGTGATCTGATATTCCCTTATTTCCTTTGGGGGGCCAGAAGCTGTGGCTGACGCACGTTGCTTTGAGATATGTTACGTTTGGTTTGGTCAGGATTCCTTGTGTTGGGTAAGGGTACCTTTATCTTTTGTGCTATACGATGACATTTTCTGGACTTCTTCGTCCTATCCTCCTCTAAAATGCTCTGCTTTGCTCTGAGGATGTCAGCATTAGTGGTCTCGGCACGTTGGGATGTTTTAAGTTACGTTTGATTACGTTACGTTTGGTCAGTTTGGGTTAGGAAATCTTTGAAATTTGGGCTGTACAATGCTATCCGGTGGATTCCTGCGCTCTATGTTGCTCTACTGTACACCACTCGGCTCTCGGGATGCCAGCAGTTGTGGTCGTGGCACGACAGGTTGAGTTATGTTACGTTAGGCTAGTATAGGTAGGGACAAGTTTGGTTATGGTAGCTTTGACTTTCGTGCTGTGCGCTGCTATTCGGCGCTTTTCCGCCATCTACCGTGCTATAGTATGCCCTGCTTTACTCTGGGGATGCCATAAGTACTGGCCGTGGCTCGTTAAGTTTAGTTACGCAAAGATTGTTTAGGTCAGGTTAGGTCTGGTTTGGATATTGTGGAATTGACTTTTGTGCTGTACGCTGTTATTCGGTGTATTTCTGAGCTCTTCGGTGATGTAATATTCTCTGCTCTGCTCTGGGGTGCCAGGAATAGTAGTCGCGGCGCGTCAGGTTGAGTTAGGTTACTTTTAGCTTGGATAGGCTTGTTTGGGTTAGATCAGGATATCC
>NW_016916560.1:0-342 GCF_001483705.2 Eufriesea mexicana | reverse complement strand
TTTTATTAACATTTTTGACTAATACCGTGGAGAGCTAACTTTCTTGCATAAATAAGGATGAATGATTCTATTGGCTTGCTATAGCCTTCGCAATGCAATAGAATCTGGATGGTAAATTCAATCTTATTGACATTTTAGGCTAATATCGTGGTGAGCTATCTTTCTTGCATATATAAGGAGGAAAGATACTATTGGTGTGCTACAGCCATGGTTTGCCGTGCTACAGCCATTACAATGCTTTTGAATCTGCCTCGAAAATGCAACTTTATTGACATTCTGGACTAATATCGTGGTGAGGTAACTTTCTTGCATAAATACGGAGGAAAGATTCTATTGGCCAGC
>NW_016916559.1:34114-75922 GCF_001483705.2 Eufriesea mexicana | reverse complement strand
GCTTGGCTCTGGGGAGGCCAGCAATAGTGGTCTCTGCAGGTTATGTTTTGTCAGTTTAGTTCGCGCAGGTTGGGTTGTGCTAAGTTTGGTCAGGAGTGCTCTATCTTTTTGCCGTTCAAGACTATTCGGCGGATTTCTGCGCCATACTGTGCCCTAGTACGTCATGCTTGGTTTTGGGGAGAGCAGCAATAGCGGTCTCTGCACGTTAGTTTGAGTTAAGCTATGTTTGTTTTAGTTCATTGGTTTGGGTTAGACTTGTGCAGCTTTGACTTTTCTGATATGCACTGCGATTCTATGGATTTCTTCTCTCTATTCTCCACTAATGTGTTCCGCTTGGCTCTGTGGTGGCCAGCAATATCGGACGCGTCACGTTTGTTTCAGATGGGTTACGCTTTGTTACGTTACGGTTTCCTATGTTTGTGCAGAACACCCTTGGCTTTAGCGCCATACACTGCTATTCGGTGGATGCCTGCGTGGTACATTGCTCTACCCTGCTCGACTCTGTGAAGGACAGTGATAGTGGTCTCGGCACGTTAGGTTAAGCTATGTTACGTTTGCTTATATTACGTTATGATGGGTTAGGAGAGGGCAGCTTTGTCTTTCGTTCTGTACACTGCTATTCCGTGGATTTCTGATCTCTACATAGTTCCTCTATACCCAGCTCGACTCTCGGGATGAGAGCAATGGGGCTCGTGGCACGTTCGGTTGAGTAATTTTACGTTTGTTTAGGATAGGTTAGGATACGTTTGGTTATGGTAGCTTTGGATATCGTGCTGTACACAGTTATTCTGTGGGCTCTTGCTATCCACTGTGCTCTACTCTAATATGCTAGTCCCTGGGGGGCCAGAGATGGTGGTCGTGGCAAGTTACGTTGAGGTTGGTTACGTTATTTAAGGTTATGTTGGCTTTGGTTAGGTTTGGATGTCTTTGACTCTTCTTCTGCACACTGCGGTTCCATGGATTTCTGCGCCATACCCTCGTCTAATGTGTTCTGCTTGGCTCTGTGGAGGTTAACAATACTGGTGGCGGCACCTTAGGTTGAGCTTTATTAGGTTTGGTTTAGTTAGACCACGTGTGTTTGGACTAGGTTCTGCCAGGTTAGGTTGGGTTACATATGACCTTGTAATATACGCTGCAATTTGATGACTCTCTGCGCCCTACAGTGCTCTAGCATATTCTGCTTGGCTCAAGGATTTCCGGCAATGGCGGCCACGGCACGTTATGTTAAGTTAGGGTACGATTGATTGTATTACGTTTGGCCATGTTAGGATAGAGTGGCTTTGTATTTTGTGCTATACACTACTATTCGGTGGGTTTCTACGCTCTATATTGTTCTACTATGCGCTTATCGACTCTGGGGAGGCCGGCAATTGTGGTCGGGTCACGTTAGGTTGAGTTAGGTTGCGTTTGGTTACGTTATGTTTTGTCAGGTTTGGTCACGGTAGCTTTGACTTTTGTGCTACACACTGCTACTCGGTGGCTTTCTGCGCACTACTGTAATCAAGTATGATCTGCCTTACACTGGGGAGGCCAGAAATGGTGGACGCGCCTCGTTAGGCAGGGTTAGGTTACGTTTGGTTAGGTTAGGTTTGTACGGGTGAGGTTAGGGTACCTTTGACTCCTGTGCTGTACACTGGAATGCGGTGGACTTCTGCGCTCTACTGTCCTCTGGTAGGTTCTGCTTGGCTGTAGGGAAGCCATTAATAGTGGTCTCGGCACATTTGGTTGAGCTTGGATACGTTTGGTTATGTTACGTTTACTTACGTAAGGCTATTGTGCTTTATGCTGCTGTTCGGTGGACTTCTGCAATCTTCTGTACTCTAATAAGCTCTGCTTCACCCTGTGGAGGTTACCCATACTAGTCGCGGCACGTTAGGTAGTGTTAGATAACGTTCGGTTGTGTTAGGATAGAAAGGTTTCAGTTAGGATACCACTGGCTTTTGTGCTATACACTGATATTCGGTGGATTTCTGCGCTCTAGTGTGCACTGGTGTATTCTGCTTGGCTGTGGGGCGGCCAGCAGTAGTGCTCTCGGCACGTCAGTTTGGGTTCGATTGCGATTGTTAAGGTTAGATTATGTTGGGTTAGGCTGGGATAGCGTTGGATTTTGTGCTAAACACTGCTAATCTATGGAGTTCGGTGCTCTACTGCGCGCCATCACACTCTGCTTTTATGCGGGGAAGCCAGGAATATTGGTCGCGGCACGTCATGTTGAGCTTTGCGTTGTCCGGTCAGGATATGTTAGATCGGGTTAGGCTTGGGTATCCTTTCTTTTCTGCTGTACACTGCGATTCTATGGATTTATGCGTTCTACTCTCCTCTAACATGTTATGCTTGGCTCCGAGGATGCCAGCATTATTGGTGGCGGCGCATTAGGTTCAGTCAGGCTGAGTTCGTATTGCGACGTTCGGCTAGGTTAGGATAGGGAAGCTTAGACTTTTGAGCTGTACACTGATATTCAGTGCATTTCGGCGCTCCACATTGCTCTATTATACTCTGCTCTACCCTCGGGAGGCCAGAATTTGTGGCCTCGGCAGGCTAAGTTGAGTTAGGTTACGTTCGGCTTGGTTAGGTTTGATTACGTTTGGTTAGGATGGCTTCGGCTTTTGTGCTATACAATGCTGTTCGGAGGATTTTTGCTCTCTTCGCTAGTCCACTATACTCTACTCGAATCTGGGGTGGCCAGAAGTTGTGGCCGCGGCGTATTTGATTCAGTTAGGCTACGTTTGGTTGTGTTCGGTTTGTTTGCATTAGGTCAGTATATATTTGACTTCTGTTCTGTACACGGTAATGTGGTGGACTCGTGGGCTCTACTGTGCCCTCATAAATTCAGCTTGGCTCTGGGGATGACAGCAATATTGGTATCGGCATATTATATTGTGCTAGGCTGCTATGTTTGGTTAGGCTATGCTAGTCCAGGTTAGGTTAGGGTATCTTTGCCTTTTGCGCTTTACACTCCAATGCTGCGGATTTCTGCGCTCCACTGTGCTGCGGTATATTCTGATCAGCTGTGCGGAGGTCAGAAGTTGTGGTCTGGGCACGTTAGGTTTAGTTAGGTTACGTCGGGTTAAGCTACGTTTGGGTAGATTTGGCCAGGATAGCTTCGGCTTCTGTGCTTTAAGCTGCTATGCGATGGATTTCTGTTCACTACTGCGATCTAACATGTTCTACTTCGCTCTGGCGAGGCCAGACCTATTGGCCGCGTCGCGTCAGGTTCAGTTATGTTACGTACGGTTAGCTTAGGTTTGTTTGCGTTAAATTAGGATACCTTTGACTTCTGTCCTTTACACTGTAATTCGGTGGGCTTCTGCTCACTACTGTGCTCTAGTATGTCGCGCTTGGCTCTGGGGAAGCCAGTAATACTTATCTTGGCACATATGTTTCATGTAGGGTATGTTTGGTTGTGTTATGTGAGCTATGGTTACGATCGGATAGTTTCGACTTCTCTGCTGCACACTGCGATTCTATTAATTTCTGCGCTCTACTCACATCTATTATGCTCTGATTGACTCTGTGGAGGCAAGTAATAGTGGTCCCGGCACGTTAGTTTGATTTAGGCTAAGTCTGGTTGTGTCACGTTTGATCGGGTTAGGAGATGATGGCATTGACTTTTGTGCTATATGCAGCTATTCGGTTGACTTCCGCGATATACTGTGCTCTAGTATGCTCTCATTGACTCTGTGGAGGCAAGTAATAGTGGTCGCGCCACGTTATGTTTAGTTATTCAACGTTTGGTTAGGTTCGGTTAGGTCTGGTTTGGTTAGGATAAATCCGATCTTTGTGCTGTACAATGCAATTCGTTGCATTTCTGCGCTCTATTGCGATCTAATATACTCTGCTTGGCTATGCGGAGGCCAGCTGCAGTTGTCTCGAAGCCTTAGGCAGGGTTACGTTGCGTTTGCATATGTCACGTTTGGTATTGTTGGGACAGTGTTGCTTTGACTTTTGTGCTATACACCGGTGTAGTGTGAATTTCTGCGCTCTAGTGTACCCTAATATATCCAGCTCGGCTCAGGGGAGACCAGCAACTGTGGTCCCGACACGTTAGGTTGAGTTGGGCTACGCCCAGTTAGGTTAGGTTCGGTTAAGCTTGGTTAGGATGGCCTTGACCTTATTGTTATACTCTGCCGTTCGGTCGATTTCTGCGCACTGAATTGCTGTACTAGCATCAGCTTATCTCTGGGACGCCAGCAATGGCGGGCGTGGCACGTTTGGCTTAGTTAGGTTACGCTTTGTTTGGTTAGGATGGCTTTATCTTTTGTGCTATACACAGCTATGCGGTGGATATCTGCACTCTACATTGCTCTGCTATACTCAGCTCGTCTATGGGGGGCCAGTAATAATGGTAACGGCGCGACAGGCGGTGTTATGCTAAGTTCGGTTAGGTAAGGCTAGGACAGGTTGGGCTGGAATATCTTCCACTTTCGTGCTGTACACAGCAATGTGGTCGGTTGATGCGCTCTACTGTGCTCTAGCATATTCTGCTTGGCTCTGCGGAGGCTAGTAACAGTGGTCTCGGCACGTTACTTTGAGTTAGTTTACGTTTGGTTACGATACGCTTTGTCAGGTTAGGATGTGATAGCTTTGACTTTTTTTGCTATGCACTGATATTCGGTGGACTTCTGCGATCTACTGTGACCCTATATGCTCTGGTTTGCCCTGGGGAAGCCAGGAGCAGATGCCGCAGCGCGATAGTTTGAGTTAGGTCTCGTTTGGATAAGTTATGTCCGTTTGGGACAGGTATGGGCCGCTTTGACTTTTCTGATATACACTGCGATCCTATGTACTTCGGACATCTCGTCTCCTCTAACACGCTCTGCCTGGCTATGGGCAGGGCAGCAATATTGGACGCGTCTCATTATTTTTAGTTAGTCTACACTTGGTTAGGTTATGTTAGGAGGTGTTAGGTTATGATTCCTTTGACTTCTGTGCTATACGTTGCTATCTGGCGGCTTTCTGCTCCCTACTGTTCTCCAGGATGTTCGGCTTGTCTCTGGGGTGGCCAGCAACCGTGGTCCCGGAGCGTTAGGATAACTTATGTTACGTTAGCTTATATTACGTTTGGACAGGTTAGGATAGTATAGAGTTGACATTTGCCCTATAGCCAGCTATTCGGTGCATTTATACGCTCTACATTGCTCTACAGTGCTCTGCTCGCCTCTGGGGATTACAGTAGTGGTATTCGCGGCACACTAGTTAGAGTTGTTCTAAGTTCGGTTAGGTTACGCTTGCTTCGGTTATGTCTGGATAGATACGGCTTTCGTGGTATAACTTCTATTCGGTGGATTTCTTCACCCTACATTGCTCTACTACACTCTGCTCGGCACTGGGAACTAACTACCGGAGTCCACCGATGCTGACCTCCCTGTTGCCATGAAGAACATGATAGTGGATACGAGAGCGCCGTAAGCCATAGAACAGCAGGGTATAACAGAAAAGACGAAGCTACGCATACCTGACGCAAACGAACGTAACCAGTCCATACGTGTCGACTACAAGTTATCGTGCAGCGTCTACAGTTTCTGGAATCTCTAGAGCAAGCCAGAGCATATAAGATCACAGCAGAGCGCCGAAATCTACCGAATGGCAGTGTATAGCACAAGAGTCAAAGCTATCCTAGCCTTACCTAGCCAAACACAACATTACCTAACTCAACCTAACGTGCCTAGAACATTGTTGCTGATATCCCCAGGGTCAGGCAGAATATATTAGAGCAGAGTACGGCGCAAATATCAATAGAATCGCAGTGTACAGCAGAAAAGTGAAAGATATCCAAACCTTACCCAAGCTAAATGACCTAACCTGACGTAGCAAATCACTTCGTAACGTGAGGCGACCACTATTGCTGGCCTCCGCAGGGTCTGGCATTTTAGAGTAGAGCACGGTGGACGGCAGAAATTCAACAAATAACTGTGTTTAGCACAAAAGTCAAAGCTACTCCAGCCAAACCTGGCCTATCCTATCCCAACCAAACGTAGCCAAACTCAATATAACGTGCCGCGACCACTATTGGTAGAATCCCGAGAGTCCATCGGGGTATTGTAGATCAGTGTAGAGGGCAGAAATCCACAAAATAGCAGTGTACAGTACAAAAGTTAAAGATACCCTAATCTCACCCGACCTAACCTAAACTTACCTGACCTATCTTAACATAACCAAAAGTAGAATAACTAAACCTCACGAGACGAGACATCTATTGCTGGCCTGCACAGAGCCAAGCCGTAAATATGTGAGCACAGTAGAGAGCAGAAATTCACTGAAGAGCAGTGCGTAGCGCAAAAGTCGAATCTACCATAACCAGCCCTAGCATAACCCGACCTGAACAAACGTAACCTATCTCAACCTAACGTACAACGACCGCCACCGCTGGCTTCCCCTGAGTCGAGTAGACTATAGTATAGCAACGAACAGCGCAGAAATTCGTCGAATAGCAGTTTCTAGCACAAAAGTCAAGCATAAGGTATCCTAACGTAACCAAACGTAGCTTGACCCAACCTGACTGGCCGAGACCACAATTTCGGGCCAGCACAGTACCAATCGGAGCATATTAGAGCACCGTGGAGGGCAGAAATTCACCGAATAGCAGTGTATGGCACAAAAGACTAAGCTACTCTCTCCTAACCTAACCAAACGTAACATAAGCAAACGTAGCAAAACTCAACCGAACGCGCCGAGACAATTGCTGGCCTCCCCAGATCCTAGCAGAATATGCTACAGCACAGCAGAGCGCAGAAATCCACAGTATTGCAGCGCATGGCACAAAAGTGGAAGATAGCATTGCCTAACATAGCCAATCGTAACAAAACAAAAACGTAACTTAACCCATCATGAAAACACGCGACCACAATTACTGGCATCCACACAGCAAAGCAGAATATACAGGAGCACAGAAGAGCGCGGAAATTAACCGCATTGCTGTGCAAAGCACAAAAGTTAAAGATACACTAACCTAACCTGACCCAAATTGCCCTGTCCAAATGTAGTGTAATTCGAAATAACGTGATGAGGCAAACATTGCAGGACACCCCAGAGCCTAGCAGAACATGTTGGAGCACAATCCACATAATAGCAGTGTATAGCACAATATTAAAGGCCACCGCATCCTAACCTTACCAAACGTAACGTAATGGAGCGTAGCATAACTAATGCTATCGTGCCGAGGGCACTATTGCCGGCCTCCCCAGAGCCAATCATGACATACAAGAACTCATTAGGGCGCAGTAATGCAACGAATGTCATTGTATAGTACGAGAGTCGAAGTAGCCTATCCTAACCTAGCCAAACGTGGCACATCCGAACGTAGCATAACTCAGACCCTCCCGACGAGACAACTATTGCTGCCTTCCAATGGGGTGAGCAGAATGTACTAGAGCATAGCAGATCACAGATATCCACAGAATAGCAGTTTAAAGGACAAAAATCAAAGTAGCATATCCTAACCTATCCAAACCTGACCCAAATAAGAATAATTTAACACAACCTTACCTGCACGGCCACTATTGCTCTCCTTCCACATAGTCTATCGGAGTGTAGTATAGCTGTGTAGAGCGCTGAAATCCGCCTGATTGTAGTGTACAGCACAAGCGCCAAAGGAATCCTAACCAAGCCTTCCAAGCCCAACCTAACGAACCGAAACATCACTAAACCTAATGCGCCGAAACCACCAGAACTGGCCACGCCAGAGCCAGGCAGGACGTATAAGAGCACAGTAGAGGCCAAAAGTCAACCGAATATAGGTGTATAGCACAAAAGTCTAATCCATTCTATCCTACCTCGACCGAACGTAACATAAGCAAACGTAGCCAAACTAAACCTAACGTGCAGGAGCCTCTATTCCTGGCTTCCCCAAAGTCGAGCACAAAATATTAGAGTCGAGTAGAGCGCAGAAAGCCATATGATCGCAGTGAACAGCGCAAAAGTCATTGCTTTCCAAACCTAACTCGTGTTAACATAACCTTACCGAACGTAGCATAGCTCACCATAACATGCCCCCACCACTGCTTCCTGCCTCCCATGAGCCAAGCAGAGCATATTAGGGCAAAGTAGAGCGCAGACATCCACCGAATAGCTGTGTACAGCACAAAAGTCGTAGTAGCCTCTCCTAACCTAGCCAAGCTTAACACAACAAAGCGGAGCCTAGCCCAACCTAGCACGAAGAGACCGATATTGCTGTCCACCCTAGAGCCGAGCAGAACACATGAGAGCGCAGGAGGGCTCAGAAATCCACCGAATAGCACTGAATGGCTCAAAATTCTAAGCTATTCTGTCCTAGCATAGCAAAACTTGTCATATGCAGACGTGGCCTAAGTAAACGTAACGCGACGAGACCATTATTGCTGGCCTGCCCAAAGGCAAGCAGAAAATATTAGAGCGCAGTAGGGCGCAGAAATCGGTGTATATCTGTGTATAGCACAGACGTTGAGACTATCCTATCCTAACCTCAACAAACGTAACACAACCGATCGTGGCATTGCTGAACCTAACCTGCCGAGACGATTATAGCTGGCCTCCACAGAGCCAAGCAGAATATGCTAGAGCACAGCAGAGCCCAGAAGTCGACAGCATTGCATTGTACAGCACAAAGGTCAGAGTTGCCTGCGCTAACCTAGTCAAGCGTAACTTATCCAAACGCAGCCTAACTCAACCTAACATGGCGAGACCACCATTGCTGCCCTCCGCATGGACAATCTGAATGTACTAGAGCGCAGTATAGCGCGGAAATCCACTGCAACGTAATGAAAAGCACACAAGCCGTAGATAGCATAATATAACCAGACATAATCTAACCTAAACAAAAGCAGCATAACCCAAAATGACGTGCAGCGACCATTGCTCCAGACCTCCCCAGAGTAAAGCAGATTGCAGTAGAGCACAGTATATCACAAAATCGGACGAAATCAGTGTAAAGCACGAAAGACAATGTAGCATATCCCAACATAGCCAAACGTGACACACACAAACGAAGCATAGCCCAATCGAACAAGGCGAGTCCACTAATGCTGGCCTACACAGAGACAAACAGAATGTGCTAGAGCACAGTAGTTCGCAGAAATTAACCGCATTGCAGTGAATAGCACAAAAGCCGTAGATATCGTAACCTAACCTGTCTTAACCCAAACTAACATAACGTGGCATAGCTAAAAGTTGCGTGCCGCGACCACAGCTCCTGGCCTTCGCAGAGCCAAGCATAATGTAGTAGAGCACCGTAAATCACAGAAATCCACTTGATAGCCGTGTGTAGCACGAAAGTCAAACGTATCCTGAGCAAACTTAAACTAACCTTACAAACCAAGCGTAACTTGACTAAACCTGACGCGCCACGGCCACCATTGCTCCCATCCAAAGTGTCGGGCAGAGTATAATAGAGCAACGTAGATCCTAGAAATACAGCGAATAGCAGTGTATAGCGCTTAAGATGAAGATATCCTAACCTAACCTGACCTAATTCAACCTAACCGAACGTAGCATAGCTCAACATTGTGTGCCGCAAACAGCGCCCCGTCCTCCCTTGATCAAAGCAGAATGTAACAGTGCACAGTAGATCACAGAAATACAACGAATACCAGTGCATAGTACGAAAGTCGTAACTATCCTAAACAAACATAACCTAACGTTAACGAACTATACGTAACCTAACACAACCTAACACGACGAGACCACTATTGCTGGCCTCCACAGAGGCAAGCAGAAAGTACTACATCACAGTAGTGAGCAGAAACCCTCCGTATTGCAGTGAATTGCACAAATGTCGAAGATGGCCCGTACCAACGTGACCTAACCAAACATGACCAAACGTAACTTAACACAACCTAGTGTGCCGAGACCACTATTGCTGGCCTACCCAGAGGCGAGCAGAAAATGTTAAGAGACAGTAGAAAGCAGAAATCCGCGGATGGCATTGTATAGCGCAAAAGTCTGAGCTAACATATCCTAGCCCCACCAAACGTAACATACCCGAACTTAGCATATATCAACCTAACGTGCCGAGGCCACTGTCGCTGCCCTCCACTGAGCCAAGCAGAAGACGCTAGAGCACAGCAGAGCGCAGAAATCCACCATATTGCAGCGTAAAGCACAAAAGTCTAACATATCCTGACCTAACTTGACCCAACAGATCCTATCCAAACGTAGTGTAGCTCAATATAACGTGATGAAACCATCATTGCTGACCCTCCAGAGCCAAGCAGGGAATATTAGAGCACCTTAGAGCCCACAAATACACCGAATAGCAGTGAATATGACAAAAGTCGGAGTAGCCCATCCTAACTTAGCCTAACGTATCATATATCAACCCAACATGACGAAACCACTAGCGTACGCACCCACAGGGACAGTCAGTATGTACTAGAGCACAGTAGAACGCCGGAATCCACCGCAGTGCAGTGAAAAGCGCAAAAGCCGTAGTATCCGGGCATAACATGGCCTAAGCTAACCTGACCGAACGTAGCATAACTGAACATAAAGCCGCAACCACTGCTGCTGGATTCCCCAGAGCCAAGCAGAATATAGTAAAGCAATGTCGAGCGTAGAAATCCACCGATTAGCAGTGTATAGCACAAAAGTCATAGAAATGCTAACCAAGCCTTCCTATCCTACACTAACGAACCGTAACATAGCTCAAGCTAACGTGCCGAGACCACAATACCTGGCCGACTCAGAGCCGTGCAACATATGAGAGCGCTGTATAGCGTAGAAATCCACCGATTAGCAGTGAATAGCACAAAAGTCAGACATACCATGACATAACCTGGCCTGACCTAACCTGGCCTAACCTAGCCTATCCAGTCGTAGAGTAACTCATCATAACGTGACAAGAGCAATATTGATGGCCTCCCAGAGCCTGGCAGAACGCACTATAGCACGCTAGAGTACACAAATCCTCCGAAGAGTAGTGAATAGCACAGAAATCAAAGTAGCCTCTCCTACCCCGGACAAACGTAGTACAACCAAACGAAACCTAACTCAACATAGCATGACCAGACATTTATTGCTGACCTCCACAGTGACAAGCAGAGTATACCAGAGCTCAGAAGTGCGGAGAAATCCAGCGCATTGCAGTGAATGGCACAAATGGTGAAGATACCTTAATATAACCTGACCTAACCTAACCATTCTTAGTATGCCTCAACACAACATGCAGCGACCACTACTCCTTGCCTCCTCATAGCCAGGCAGAACACAGCAGAGCACAGAAGATCACAGAACTCCACCTGATAACATTGTATGCCACGGAAGTCGAAGCTATCCTAACCAAACATAGCCTAACCTAATATAACGAAACGTCACATAACTCAAACTGACGAGCCGGGACTACCATTACTGGCCACCACAGTGCCAAGCAGGACATATTAGAGCACAGTAGAGCGCAGGAGTCCATCGACTAGCAACGTATGGCACAAAAATCTGAGCTACCCTATCCTAACCTAACCAAACGTAACGTAAGCAAACCTAACCAAAATCAACCTAACGTGCTGCGACCGCTATTGCTCGCCTCCCCAGAGTCGAGCAGAGTATAGTAGAGCAATGTAGAGCGCAGGAATTCATCGAAGAGCAGTGTATGTTACAATAGTCTAGGATATCCTACCGCAACCTGGCCTAAATTAACTTATCCAATCGTAGAATAACTGAACGTAACGTGCCTCGACCACTGCTGCTGACATCCCCAGAGTCAAGCAGAGTATAGTATAGCACAGTAGATCACATGAACCCACCAGATAATAGTTTACAGCACGAAAGTCGACGCCATCATGACCAAACGCCACCTAACATAGCCATATCAAACGTAGGCTAACTATGCGTTCCGTGCCGCAACCACTATTTCTGGCATTCACAGGAACGAGCAGAGTGTAGTAAAACACATTCCAGAGCAGTAATCCTCCAACTAGCAGTGTACAGCACGAAAGTTGAACGTAACTGGACCGAGCTTGGCGCAACCTAACCTAACAAACATAACATAACTCAACTTAACCTGCCAATAGCACTATTATTGGCCACCCCAGTGCCAGCAAAGCATATCAGTGCACACAGGAGCGCAGAAGTCCACGGAATAGCAGTGAGTAGCAGAAAAGTCAAGCTTGGCTATCCTAACCTAGCCAAACGTAAAAATCCAAGCGTAAAATAACTCAACCTAACCTGACGAGACCACTATCGCAGGCCCCCATAGATACGAGAAGAATCAACTAGAGCACCGTGGTGCGCAGAAATCAAACGCACTGCAGTGAATAGCACAAAAGTCGAAGGTATCCTATCCCAACCTGACATAACCTAACCTAAAGAAGCGTAGTATAACGGAACGTAACGTGCCGCGACCATCGCCCCTGGACCCCGCAGACCCAAGCATAACGTAGTAGGGCGGCGTTAATCACATGAATCCACCTGATAACAGTGTATAGCCCGAAAGGCAAAGGTGTCCTAACGAAACTTTTCCTAACGTAACATAACCAAGCGCAGCCTAACATAACGTAACTAGCCGAGACCACTATTGCTGGCGTCCACAGGACCAACAAGAGTATAGTAGAGCACAGATGGTCACAGGAATCCTCCGAATAGCAGGGTACAGCACGAAAGTCAACAATGACCATACTGAGCCTGGCATAAGCAAATCTAACAGAACGTAACACAACTCAGCCTAACGTGCCGATGCCACCATTACTGGCCATCCGAGAGGCAAGCAGAACATGTTGGAGCGCAGTAGGGCGCAGAAATCCACCGAATGGCAGTGAACGGCACGAAAGTCTTAGATATAATGTCCAAATGTCAGCATACTTGCCATATGCATGCGCAGCATAGCTATAGCTATCGCGCCGAGTCCACTATTGGTGACCTCCACACAGCCAAGAACATTGAAATGCAGTAGAGCGCAAAAGTCGGCGGATAGCAGTGTACAGCACAGATGCCTAAGCTATTCTGTCCTAACCTCTCCAAACGTAACACATCCAAAATTAGACAAACTCAACCATATATGACGAGAAGATTATTGCTGGCCTCTCCAGAGAAGAGAAGAATGCAGTAGTTCGCAGAGGATCACAGAAACATAAGGAATAGCAGTGTAAAGCACAAAAATCGAAGTAGCCTATCCTAACCTAGCCGAGCGTTAATATCCAAACGAAACACAACTCGACCAAACATGACGAGACAACTATTGCAGACCACCAGAGAGACGAGTATATTTTACTAGAGCTCAGTAGTTAGCAGAAATTCTCCGGAATGCAGTGAAGAGCACAAAGGTGGAGGATATCCTCACATAACTTGACATAACCTAACCTAACCAAACGTAACGTAACTCATCCTAACGTGCAGCGACCACCGCTCCTGGCCTCCACATAGCCTAGCAAAATATAGTAGAGCAGGGTAGAGCACAGAAATCCACCGAAAAACAGTGTAAAGCACGAAAATCCATGCTATCTTAACCAAACTTCTCCCAACCGAACCAAACCAAACCTGACCTAACCTAACCTAACGTGCCGAGATCACTATTGCTGGCCACGCCGGAAGCAAGCAGAGCATATTATAGCACATTGGAGCGCAGAAACCCGCCGAATGGCGGAGTATAGCACAAAACTCAAAGTAGCTTAAACTAACATAGCAAACGTGACAAGCCCGAACGTAATCTAATTCAACCTAACATTACGAGACCACTGTTGGTGGCCCCTACGGAGATTAGCGCGCGGAAATCCACCGCATTGCAGTGAGTGGCACAAAGGCCGTATTTACCCTGACATAACATGACCTAACCTAACACAACCAAGCGTAGCATAGCTCAGCGCAACGTGCCGCGGCCACAGCACGCGGACGCCTCAGAGCCCAGCAGAATGTAGAACAGCACAGTCGATCTCAGAAGTTCACCGAATAAAATTGTATATTACGAAAGTCGAAGCAACCATAACCAAACAAGCATAACCTAACCTAACCGCACGAAATATA
This sequence comes from Eufriesea mexicana, assembly GCF_001483705.2. Lineage (NCBI taxonomy): Eukaryota > Metazoa > Arthropoda > Insecta > Hymenoptera > Apidae > Eufriesea > Eufriesea mexicana. The sequence goes on along the minus strand of NW_016916559.1, from coordinate 61,999 downwards.
GCACAACCTAATGTGCCGCGATCCCTATTGCTGGTACCGCCAGAGCCAAGCAGAAAATATTAGAACGCACTAAAGCGCAGAAGTCCACCGAATAGCAGTGCACAGCACAAGAGTCAGAGCTACCCTATCCTTATATGTCCAACATTAACATAAACAAACGTGACACAGCTTAATCTATCGCACCACGGCCACAATTGTTGGCCACCCCATAGCCGACCAGAACTTACTAGAGGAAAGTGGAGCGCAGAAATCCATGGAATGGCAATGTATAGCAGAGAAGTGAATATATCCAGACCTGGCCCAAGCTAATGTAACCTTACCAAACGTAACCTAACACAACTAACGTGCCGCGACCGCTATTGCTCGTCTCCGCGGTGTCGAGACGAGCATAGTAGATCAATATAGTGCGCAGAAATTCACCGAATAGGCATCTGCTTCTATGCCTGGCATCCCCAGAGCCGTGCAGAATACATTAGATCACAGAAGATCACAGAAACCCACGTAACTGCAGTGTAATGCACAAAACTCGTTGTAGCCTATCCTAACCTAGCCAAAGGTAATGTACCCAAACGTAGCCTAACTTAACATAACATCCCGCGGCCGCCGCAGCTGGCAACCACAGAGCCAATCTAAATGTAGTAGATAGGTGGGAACCATCCTAACGAACTTAATATACCCTAACCTAACCGAACGTAACATAACCATACGTAACATGCCACGATCGCTATTGCTCCCATCCCCAGATTCGAGCAGAGTATTGTAGGGCAACGTAGGGCGCAGACATCCTCAGAATAGCAGCGAACAGCACAAAAGTAAAAGCAATGCTATCCAAACTTAACCTAACATAACCTAACCAAGCATAGCCTAACACGGAATAAAGTGCCGCGTCCGCTGTTGCTCGCCTTCTCAGTGTCGAGCCGATTATAGTAGAGCAATGTAGAGATCAGGTTTCCACCGTGTATCAGTGAACCGAGAAAATGACAAGGACACACTAACCAGGCCTTCCTACCCCAACCTAACGAAACGTAACGTAGCTCAAACTAGCTTGCAGAGACCACCATTTCTGGCAACCCCAGAGCCAAGCAGAACCTAATAGAGCGCAGTAGGGGGCACAAATCCACCGAATAGCTGTGTACGGCACAAAAGGCAGAGTAACCTATCCTAACGTAGCCAAACGAAGCATACCCAAACGTAACCTATCTCAACCTGACATGAAGAGACCACTGTTTCTGGCCTCCACAGAGGCAAGCAGAATGTACTACAGCATAGTAGATAGCAGAAGTCCACCCCATTGCAGTGAATAGCACAAAGGCCGTAGATAACCTAACCTAACCTAAGCAAACGTAGCATATTGCAGCATGACGTGCCGCGACCATTGCCCCTGGTCTCCCCTGAGCCGAGCACAATGTGGTAGGGCACAGTAGATCGCAGAAACCCACGTAACAGCAGTGTAATGCACAAAAGTCAAAGTAGCCTGTCCTAACCTAGCCAAACGTAACATACCCATACGTAGCCTAACTTAGCCTAACATGGCCAGACCATTATTGCTGGCCTCCGCAGAGACAAGCAGAATGTAGTAGAGCACAGTCGAGCGCAGAAATTCACCGCATTACAGTGAATATCACAAAGGCCGCAGATATCCTGACCCAACCAGGCCTAGCCTAACCTAACGGAATGTAGCATATCTCAACATAACGTGCCGCGACCACTGCTTCCGGCCTCCCCAGTGCCAAGCAGAATATTGTAAAGCACACTAGATTACAGACATCCAGCGAATAGCAGTGTATGGCACAAAAGACAAAGCAATCGTAACCGAACTTAACGTAACCTAGCCTAACCAAACGTAGCCAAGCACAACCTAATTTGCCACGAACACTGTTGCTTGGCACCCCAAATTCGAGCAGACTATATTAGAGCATTGTAGAACGCAGAAATCCAACGCACTGCAGCGTATAGCACAAAAGTCAAACACATCCTCACCTAACTGACCTAATCTAGCGCACCCAAACATAGTGTAACGCAACATAACGTGGCGAGATCAATATTGTTGGCGTTGGCAGAGCCAAGCAGAAGATATTAGAGCACACAAGAGAGCAGAAATCCACCGAATAGCATTGTTTAGGGCAAAAGTAAAGACTATCGTATCCTAACTTAACCAAATGTAACAAAACCGAACGTAGCATATCTCAGTCTAACGTGCCGCGACCACACTTGCTGGCCTTCCCACTGCCAAGCAGGACACATTAGAACACAGCCGAGTGCAGAAATTCACCGAACAACTGTCTATAGCACGAAGGTCACAGCAGCCCTTACCGAAAATAGTCCCAAATATCGTAACGGAACGTAACCTAACTCAACCTAACTTATCCAGGCCAATATTGCTGGCATTCTCACTGCCAAGCGGATTATAGTAGAGCACAGTAGTGCGCAGAAATACTCCGAACAGAAGTGTATGGCACGAGAGTCAAATTTAAACTGACCGTGCTTATCCTAACCTAACTTAACCAAACATAACACAACTAGAGCTAACGTGCTGAGACCACTATTGCTGGCCTCCCAAGAGCCAACCAGAAAATATTAGAGCACGGTAGATCGCAAAAATCCGCCGCATTGCATTGTATAGAGCAAAAGTCAAAGATGTCCTAACCAAACCTTGACTAACCTAACCAAACCAAACGTAGTGTAACTAAATGTAACGTGACGGGAGCAATTTTGCTGGCCTCCCCAGAGCCAAGTAGAGCACATTAGAGCACAGTAGAGCGCGGAAATCCAACGAAGTGCAGTGTTTAGCTTCAAAGTCAAAGCCATCATTACGAAACCCAGCCCAACCTAGCCGAACCGCATGTAACCTGACTCAACCTATCGTGCCACGACCACTATTGCTGGACACATCAGAGCCGATCAGAGTATAGTAGAGCTATGTAGAGCGCAGACGTCCACCGAATGGCAGTGTATGGCACAAAATTCAAAGATATCCTGCCTAAGCTAATCAAACGTATCATAACCAAACGCAACCAAGTCCAACATAACGTGCCTAAACCATTATTGCTGCCCTCCCGATCGCCCTGCAGTGTATAGCAGAATATCCGAAGCTATCCTAACCCAATCTAGGCAAATATATCCAAACCAATCGAAGCCTAACCCAACGTAACGAGCCGCTACCACTATTACTGGATTCCAGAGCCAAGCGGAACACAGTAGAGCACAGCAGGCCGTAGAAGTCCAGATAATAACAGTGTGTACCACAAAAGTCTAAACTATCATAACCTAACACAAGCAAACGTTACCTAACCAAACGTAGCCTAACTCAAGCAATCGTGACGATACCACTACTACTGGCGACCCCAGTGTGCAGCAGAGTATCGTAGCGCAATGTACATCGTAGAAATCCTCCGTAGAGCTGTGTGTAGTACGAAGGACTATGGTAACCTCACCAAACCTAACATAACCTAACATAGCCAAACATAACACAACACAACCTAACCCGCCGCGACCGCTCTTACTGGCCTCCGCAGAGCCAACCAGAATATAGCAGAGCACAGTGGAGCGCGGAAGTCCAGGGAATAACAGTGTATACCGCGAAAGCCTGAGCTACCCTAGCTTAACACCAGCAAACGTTACCTAGCCGCACGTAACCTAACTCAACCAAATGTGCCGTGATCACTATTGCTGCCCTCACCAGAGCCAAGTAGAACATATCAGAGGGGGTAGAGCGCAGAAATCAATGGAATCACAGTGCTCAGCACCACAGTCGATGATACCCATTCCTAACCATAGCCATACCTAACGTAACGAACGTAGCTTAATCCAACCTAACGTGCTGAGGCCAGATTTGTTTGCCTCCACGGAGCCAAGCGGAGCATATTAGAGCAAATTAGAGAGCAGAAATGAACTGTATATCTGTGTATAGCGCAAAAGCCAAAGCATTCCTATCATAAGCTAACCAAACGTAGCATAAGCTAACATTGCCTATCTCAAAACAATGTGCCGAGACTACCATTGCAGGCCTCCCCAGAATAAAGCAGAACGTACTAGAGCAATGTAGAGTGCAGAAGCCCACCGAATAGCAGTATACAGAACAAGAGTCTAAACTTTCCTGTCCTAACCTAACCAAACGTAACATAAACGAACGCAACCGAAACGATACTATCGAGCCGAGGGCACTATAGCTGGCCTCCACGTAGCCAAGCAGAATACACAAGAGCTCAGTAGAGCGCAGATGGCTTCCGAATATCAGTGCATAGCACAAACGTCAAAGATACCCATTCCAAACTTAACCTATACTAACAAAGCCAAACGTAACCTAACTCAGCCACACGTGCAGCGACCACTGTTTGTGGCCTCCACAGTGCGAAGCAGAACACATTAGAGCAATGAAGAGCGCAGATATCAACCGTACAGCAGTGTATATGCCAAAAGTCAAGGCAATCCCGTCCTATTCTTGCCAAACGTAACGTAACCAAACGTATCGTAACTCATCCAGACGAGCCGAGACCACTATTTCTGCCCTCCATTGAGCTAAGTAGAACGTATAAGAGGAGTGTAGGGCGCAGAAATCCATTGAAACGCAGTGCATAGCACAATAGTCGAAATTACCGTATCTCAACATAGCCACACGTAACATAACCGAAAGTAACATAACAGAACCTAACGTACCGAAAACACTATTCCTAGCGTCCCCTGAGACAAGCCGAGCATACTACAGCGCAGTAGAGCGAAGGAATCCTCCTAATGGCACTGTATAACATGATAGTCAAAGAAGTCCTCACGTAATCCGTCCAAACGTGACATATCCAAACGTACCGTAACTCAACCTGGGGAGCCACAGCCACTATTGCTGGCCTCACGAGAGCCAGGCAGGGTATAGCAGACCAAGGTGGGCCGCTGAAATCGATGGAACTGCAGTGTATAGCACAAAAGTCAAAGCTGTTCCCATCCAAACGGGCTTAAACCAATCCCAATCATACGTAGCATAACACAACCTACCCTGCTGCGACCACTGTTCCTGTCGTCCCCAGACACAAGCAGAGAGTTATAGAGCCCAGTGGAGCGCACTAGTCCATAGAACAGCTGTGTGTAGCACAAAAGTCTTAACTACCGTATCCTAACGCAACGTAACCTAATACAGCCAAACGTATTCCGACTGAACCTGACGTGCCGCGACCGCTAGTACTGGACTCCCATGAGTAGAGTAGAGTATATTAGGGCAATATGAAGTGCAGAAATCCGCCGGATATCAGTGAACAGCACAGAAGTCAATGCTACCCTATCCTAACATAACCAAACGTATCATAGCTAAACGTAACTTAACACTACACCTCGCGCCACGGCCACTATTACTGGCCTCCATAGTGACAAGCAAATGCTAGTACAGGAATGCAGAGCGCAGGTATCGATCGGAAAGTGGTGTATAGCGCAAAGGTCAAAGCCATCCTAACCAAACTTAACCGAACCTAACCTAACGAACCGCAACCTAACTCAATTAGACATGCCTCGACAGCTATTTCTGGACTCGCCAGAGAGATGCAGATGTTAGTAGAGATTCGCAGAGCACAGATATCGACCGACTATCAGTGTATAGCACCAAAGTTAAAGATATCCTGACCAAACACATTCTAACCTAGCCAAGTAAAGCGCAACATATCTCAACCTACCGTGCAGAGGCCACTATTTCTGACCTCCCCAAAGACAAGCAGAACATACTAGAGTACACAAGAGCGCAGAAATTCAACGTATAGCAGTGCATAGCACAAAAATCAAAGCTATCCTTTCCTAACCGTGCCAAACTTAACGTAACCCAACGTAACGTAGCCACTCCTAACGTGCTGAGACCTCTTTTGCTGCCATCCTCAGAGCTAAGCAGAACATATTATATGAGAGTGGAGGGCGGAATCTCATAGAATCGCAGTGCATAGCACAAAAGTTAAAGATACCCTATCCAAGCGTAGCCAAACGTAACGCAACAGAACGTAGCGTAACATATCCTAACGCGACGAGACCACACTTGCTTGCCTCTCGAAAGCTAAGCAGGATATACTAGAGCACAGTAGAGTGCAGAAACCACCAAATAGCAATGTATATCATAAAAGTAAATGATATCCTAACCTAACCCAAACAAACGTAGCCTAACCAAACGTAACCTGACACGACCTATCGCGCCGTTGCCGCTATTGCTGGCATTCCACGATCAAAGCACTGAATATTAGATCGCAGTACAACATTGAAATCCACCGAAAAGCAGTGCATAGCACAGAAGACAATGCTATCCTCTCCTAACGCAAGCAAACGTAACATAAGCGAACGTAACGGAACCCAACCTGACTTGCCACGACCGCTACTGTTGGCCTCGCGAGAGCTGAGCAGAGCAGAGCAGAGCAGTGTCGAACGCCGAAATCGTTCGATAACAGTGTATAGCACAAAAGTCAAAGCTATGCTGACCAAACATATACAATCGTAACTGAAACAAACGTAGCGTAACTCAACCTAACGTTCCGAGAGTACTACTCGTGGCGTCCACAGAGACAAGCATTGTGCGGTAGCGCACAGAAGAGCGCAGAAGCCCATGGAATAACTATGTGTAGTACAAAAGTCGAAGTTGTTCTAACCTAACACAAAGTAACCAAACATATCCAAACTTAACCTAACTAACACTTACGTGCGGCGATCACTAATCCTGGCCTCCCGGGAGTCGAGCAGAGTAGAGTAGAGCAACGTATAGCGATGAAACATACAGAATAGAAGCGTATAGCTCAAAAGCCAATTCTACCCTCTCCTAACCTAACCAAACTTCGCATAGCGAAACGCAGCATATCTCAGACTGACGTGTCGAGAACGATTCTGCTAGCCTCCCATGAGCCAAGCAGAATATACCAGAGCAGTGTAGAGCGCAGGAATCCACCGCATTGCAGTCTATTGCATAAAAGTCTAAAATGTACTAACCTAACCCGACATATCCTAACCAAGCTATACATAGCCTATCTCAACGTGGCGAGCCGAGGTCACCATTGCTAACATTCACAGAGCCACGCAGATAATATTAGGGCAGAGTGGCTCACAGAAACCCATTGAAACGTAGCCAAAAGCAGAAAGGCCAAAGCTATCCAAAACTATTCCAAGCTAACGTAACATAGCCAAACGTAAAGTAACAAAACCTAACGTAACGCGTTGCTATCCTCTCCTAACGTAAGCAAACGTAACATAAGCGAACGTAACGGAACCCAACCTGACTTACCACGACCACTACTGTTGGCCTCGCGAGAGCTGAGCAGAGCAGAGCAGAGCAGTGTCGAACGCCGAAATCGTTCGATAACAGTGTATAGCACAAAAGTCAAAGCTATGCTGACCAAACATATACAATCGTAACTGAAACAAACGTAGCGTAACTCAACCTAACGTTCCGAGAGTACTACTCGTGGCGTCCACAGAGACAAGCATTGTGCGGTAGCGCACAGAAGAGCGCAGAAGCCCATGGAATAACTATGTGTAGTACAAAAGTCGAAGTTGTTCTAACCTAACACAAAGTAACCAAACATATCCAAACTTAACCTAACTAACACTTACGTGCGGCGATCACTAATCCTGGCCTCCCGGGAGTCGAGCAGAGTAGAGTAGAGCAACGTATAGCGAAGAAACATACAGAATAGAAGCGTATAGCTCAAAAGCCAAATCTACCCTCTCCTAACCTAACCAAACTTCGCATATCGAAACGCAGCATATCTCAGACTGACGTGTCGAGAACGATTCTGCTAGCCTCCCATCAGCCAAGCAGAATATACCAGAGCAGTGTAGAGCGCAGGAATCCACCGCATTGCAGTCTATTGCATAAAAGTCTAAGATGTACTACCCTAACCCGACATATCCTAATCAAGCTGTACATAGCCTATCTCAACGTGGCGAGCCGAGGCCACCATTGCTAACATTCACAGAGCCACGCAGATAATATTAGGGCAGAGTGGCTCACAGAAACCAATTGAAACGTAGCCAAAAGCAGAAGGGTCAAAGCAGTCCGGACCCAACCCAAACTAACTTAACCAAACCGAAAGTAGCCAAACACAACATAACATGCCGCGATCACCATTGCTGGCCTGCCCCTAACCAAGGAGCACATATTAGAGCATTGTAGAACGTAGAAATCCAAAGCATGGCAAAGACCGCCGAGACTACTATTTCTGGCTTTTCTAGAACCAATCGGAGCATGCTAGAGCAATGTAGAGCGCAGAAATCCACCGAAAGTCAGTGCGAAGCACAAAAGTCAAAGCTATCTTATCCTAACCCAACAGAACGTAACATAGCCAAGCGTAGCATGGCTCATACCAATGTGGCGAGACCACCGCCACCGTCTGCCCCAGAGCCATCAGAATACACTAGAGAACAGTACAGTGCTGGAATCCGCCGCATTACTGTGTATAGCAAAGGAGTCGAAGCTATCCAAGCCAAATATATCCCGACATTTCCAAGCCGAGCGTAACCTAACTCAACCTGACGTGCCCAGGCCACTATTGCTGGCATCTCCTGGGCCAAGCAGAACATATCAGAGTACAGTAGAGCGCGGAAGTCCGCCGTATGGCAGCGTGCCGCAAAATGGTCAAAGCTATCCTATCCTAACCTATCCAAACGTAACAATGCCAAGCGTAACCTCACTCAGCCTAACCTGCCTGGGCCACCATTTCTGACCTCACTCGCGCAAAGCAGAGCATATCAGGTCACAGTAGAGCGCAGAAGTCCAACGAATACCAGTGTGTAGAGAAAAAGTCAAAGCTATTCTGCTGGAACCCAAGTAAACGTACCATAACCAAAAGTAACCGAACACAGCCTAAAATGACGAGACCACTATTGCTGGCCTCCCCAGAGCCAAGCAGAACATATTAGAAGAGGGTGGAGCGTAGATATCTCTAGCTTCGCAGTGTATAGCGCAAAAGTCAAAGCCATCCAAACCTTGCCTGAACTAAACGAAACTAACCAAACGTAGCCCAACTCGTCATAACGTGCCTCGACCGCTACCGCTGGTCGCCATAGCTATAAGCAGAGCGCAGAAATTTCACGAAAAGCGGTGTATAGCAAGAGAGTCAAAGCTATTCATCCCGAACCTAACATAACCTAACCTAACCAAAGGTAACCGAACTCAACCTTACTGGCCGAGACCACTATTGCTGGCCACACCGGAGCCAAGAAGAGGACACTAGAGCATAGTAGAGAGCAGAAATCCATGGAATAGCAGTGTATATCACAAAAGCCAAAGCTAGCATATCCTAACCCAACCAAACGTAGCATAACCGAAAGCAACCGAACTCTAGCTAACATGCTGAGGACACCTCTGCTGCCCTCCCCTGAGCCAAGCAGATCATACTTTAGCAAAGGGTAGCGCAGAAATGCTGCGAAAAGCAGTGTATGTGGCGAAGGTCACAGTCCTTCCTTAGCCAGAAGTAACATAACCAAACGTAACCTAATTGAACCAAATCTATCGAGACAGCTATTGCCGCCTTCCCCACAGGCAGGCAGAATACACTAGAGAAGAAAAAAGCGCAGAAGCCCGCCGCATTGAGGTGTGTAGCACAAAAGAGAAAGACTCTTATTCCTTACCTGAGCTAACCTAAACAAACCAATCACAGGCTAACTCAATGTAACGAGCCGAGACCGCAATTACTGGCATCTCCAGAGACAAGCGGATCATACGAGACCTCATTGGATCGCAGAGATCGACCGAATGACAGTGCACAGCACAGTATCAGAGTCGAAGCTACCCTGTCCAGGCCTAACCCATCCTGACATATCCAAATGTGACACAAATCAACCCAACGTGCCCCCACCCCAACCTCCTCCACAAGGCGAAGCATAACATACTAGAGGCAGTAGAGCAGAGGAGCGAGCCGCACTCTAGTGTACAACTTAAAAGCCAATGATGTCCAAACATAACCAGAACCGACATACACCATCGAAACGAAGCATAACTCATCATAACGTGCCGAACCCGATACCGCAAACATCCCCAGAGACAAGCCGAAACTATCAGAGCACATTAGAGAGCCGAAATCGACCGTATGGCAGTGTATAACACAAAAGTCAAAGCCATCCTGTCCTAACCTGAACAAACATAGCGTAACGAAACGTAACATGACTCAACCATGCGTGACGATATATTTATTCTAGCAGAATATACTAGAGCACAATAGATCTCAGAGGTTCCACGCGTTGCAGTGTATAGCACAAACGTCATGAATACCCTATCCTAGCCTTGCCAAACGTAACATAGCCAGACGTAATCTAATACAAACTGACTTGCCAAGACTACAATTACTGGCCTTCACAGAGCCAAGCAGAATATATTAGAGCACTGTAGTTCGCGGAAACTCTCGACATTGCGGTGTACAGCACAGATGACAAAGGTATTCTTACATATACTGGCCTAAACTAACCTAACTAAACGCAGTTTTACTCCGCATAACGAGCCTAGACCTATATTCCTTTCCTCCCCAAGGATAAGCAGGACGCACTAGGGTACAGAAGAAAGCAGGAATTCACCGAGTAGCAGTGTACAGCACAAAAGTCAAAGCTATTCTATCCTAACCGAACGAATCGCAACATTACTAAACGTAACATAACTTAACATAACTTGTCGCGACCGCTATTGCAGCCTCCACAGTGCCGAGCAGGTCGTATTAGAGGAGAATGGAGAGCTGAAATCCATAGAATTACAGTGTATAGCAGAGAAGTCGAAGCTATCCGGACCTAAACAATCATGACGTGACCTAGCCGAACGTTGCCCAACTCAACATAACTGCCGCGACCACCGTTGCCGGCCTCCGCAGGACAAAGCAGAATATAGTAGAGCACAGTAGGTCACAGAAATCCACCGAAGAGCAGTGTATAGCACAAAAGTCAATGATATCAAAACCAAACCTGGACCAACCTAACATAGCCGTAGGTAGCCTAACTCAACATAACGTTCAGCGAACACTATTGCTGGCCACACCAGGGCCAAGCTGAATATTGTAGAGCACGGTGGAGCGCAATAATCCACCGAATGACTGCGTATAGCAGGAAAGTCGGAACTATCCTAACCGAACCTAGGCTAACCCTATCTAACCGAACTTATCACAACTCAACCTAACGTACCAAGACCACTATTGCTGGCCTCCCCGGAGCCAAGAATAATATACAAAAGCACAGTAGAAAGCAGAAATCTACCGAAAATCTGTGCATAGCACAAAAGACAGAGCTATTCGATGCTAACCCAGAACACCGTAACCTAACGAAGCGTAGCCTAATCAAACATAACGTGCCGCGTACCCTGTTGCTGGCCGCCCCAGAGCCGAGCTGATCACATTAGAGGAAAGTAGGGCGCAGAAATCTTTAGAATCGCATTCCAGAGCAGAAGTGTGAATGCTATCCGAAACTAACACAAACAAACATAACCAAACCGAACGAAGCCTAACTCTAAGTAACGTTCCCCAACCACTAATGCTGGCTTCCACATGTCCAAGCAGGATATAGCAGAGCAAGGTAGAGCGTAGAAATCCATAGAATCGCTGATTACAGCAGAAAACTCAATGCTGTCCGGACCGAACCCATACAAACATAACCAAACCAAACGTATCATAACTCAACCTGACGTGCCGAGACCAGAATTGCTGGCATCCCCAGAGCCGGGCAGATCATATTAAAGGAGAATAGAGCGCGGAACTCCATAGGATCGCAGTGTATAGCGCAAAAGTCATGCCTACACTATCCTAACCTGGCCAAACCTAACATAACCGAACGTAACGTAACACAACCGCGACCACTATTGGTGGCCATCCCACGGTCGTGCAGGACATATTTGAGGGGAGCAGGGCACAGAAAGTCATAGAATCGATGTGTACAGTAGAAAAGTCAAAGATATCCAAAACTAACCCAAACAAACGTAACCTAACCTAGCGTAGCAAAACTCAGCGTAATATGCCGCGAAAACCATTGCGGGCGTCCAGCAGAGTGCGGTAGAGCAACTTAGAGCGCAAGAAACCACCGAATGGCAGTATATATCACAAAAGTCAAAACTATCCTTTCCTAACATATCCAAACGTAATATAACCAAACGCAAAATAACATAACCCAAGGTGCCGAGAACATAATCGCTGGTTTCTCCGGAGACGACCAGAACATACCGGAGCACAGTGGAGCGCAGGAAGTCGACAAATAGCAGTGTATAGCACAAAAGTCAAAGATATCCTAACCCAACCTCTCCTATCCTGACCTAACAAAGCTCACTATAACAAAGACTTACGAGCCGAGACCTCTATTGCTAACGTCCCCAGAGCAAAGCGGAACATACTAGAGAACAGTAGTGCGCAGAAGTCTCCGAATAGCAGTGTAAATCACAAAAGTCAATGCCATCGTAACCAAACGTAACATAACTTAACGTAGCCGAACATTACATACCTGAACCTATCGTGACACGACCGCTATTGCTGGCTTTCCCAGAGTCGAGCAGATAATTGTGGAGCAACGCAGAGCTCCGGAATCCACCGGATAGCCGTGTATAGCACAAAAGTCAAAGTTGCCCTGTCCTAACATAACCAAATCGATGCTAATCAAACGTAATCTCACTCAACCTAGCAAGCCGCGACTACTATTGATGGCCTTCCCAGGGTCTAGCAGATTAGAGTAATGCCCAGTGGACGGTAGGAGCCCACCGAATATATGTGCATAGCACGAAAGTCATTGCTACCTTAACCAAACGTACCATAAACTATACTAACCAAGCGTAGCTAACAAAACCTAAGGTACCACGACCACCATTCCTCGCATCCCGAAATTCAAGTTGTGTATAGTAGAGCAACGTAGAGCGCAGAAATCCTCCGTATAACAGTGTATAGCACAAACGTCAAAGTTACCCTGTCATAACCTAACAAATCGAGACGTTACCAAACGTAGCATAACAAAGCCTATAGGGCCATGACCACTATTGCTGATCTCCACAGATCCGAGCGGAGTACAGGAGAGCACAGTATAGCGCGGAATGCCGCGAAGTAGCATTATATAGCTCAAAAGTCAAAGATATCCTGACCCAACCAGACCCAACCTAACATTATCAAACGTAGAATGACTAAACCTAACCAGCCTGGACCTCTATTCGTAGCCTCCCTGAGCCGAGCAGATCATGTTAGGGCACAGTAGAGGGCAGAAACTCACTGAATAGCAGTGTATAGCACAAATGTCACACCAACCTTTTCCTAACATAGCCAAACGTAGGGTAATCAAGCGTAACATAACACAAACCCAACCTGCCGAGACCACTATTTCTGCCCTCCACAGACCCAAGCAGAGTATTCTAGAGCAGAGTAGAGCGCATCGGTCGATAGAATCGCAGTGTATAGCAGAAAAGTCATAGCTTCGCAAGCCCAACCCCAGGTAACGTAACCCGGCCAAACGTAGCCTAACTGAACATAACGTGACGCGACCACTATAGCTGGCATCGCCAGGGACAAGCAGTGCATATTAGAGCGACGTAGAGCGCACCTTTCCAACGAATAGCAGTGTACAGCGCAAAAGTCAGAGCAACCATCCCCAAACCTATGCAATCCTAACGCAACCAAACGTAGCCTAACTCAATCTAACGAGCCCCGACAACTGTTAGTGGCCTCCCCAGAGACGAGCGGAACATATTAGAGGAGAGTAGAGCACCGAAGTCCAAACAATCGCAGCGTATAGCAGAAACATCAAAGCTACCCGAACCTAACCCAGACTAATATAACGTAACCAAACGTAGTATGACTCAACATAATGCGCCGCGAACACAATTGCTGGCCTGCCCGCGGCCGATCAGAATATACTGTAGAATAGTAGGGCGGAGAAGTCCACAGAAACGCAGTGTACAGAACAAAAGTGAAAGCTATCCAATCCCAACCTAACCAAACGTAACGCAAGCAAGCGTAACCTAACGCAACCTAGCGTGCCGAGACCACTATTGCGCGCCTCCACAGAGCCAAGCAGAACACATTAGATAAGAGTCGAATGCAGAAATCCACTGAATAGCGGTGTATAGCCCAAAAAGTCAAAGATATCCAATCCTGACAGGGCCAAACCTAACGTAACCAAACGTGTCATAGCTCTACCTAACGTGACGAGACGTCTATTGCAGCCCTCCCCAAAAACAAACAGAAAATATTAGAGCATATTTGAGCGCAGAAATCCACCGAATACCAGTGTGTAGCACAAAAGTCAAATCTACAATCTGCTAACATAACCAAACGTAACCGAACTCAACCTCACTTGCCCAGGACACTGTTGCTGGCCTGCATGGAGACGAGCAGAACATAGTAGTGGAGAGTATTACTCGCAAATCCATATAATCGCTGTGAATAGCAGAAACGTCGTAGCTACACAAACCTACCCGTAACTGACATAACCTAGCCAAACGTAGCCTAACTCAGCACAACGTGCCGCGACCACTATTGCTTGCCTCCCCGGGGCAAAGGAGAATATAGTAGAGCGCAGTAGACCGAAGGCATAAACCGAAAAACAGTGCATAGCACGATAGTCAAAGCGATCCCATCCGAACATATCCATGTCTCGCATAAATAAACATAGCATGACTCAACCCAACGTGCCGAGAAAACTGCTACTGTCCTCTCCAGTGCCAAGCAGAATATAGTAGAGCACAGTAGAACGCAGGACAACACCGAATAACAATGTATCGCACGAAAGTCGAAGCTACACATACTGAACTTACACTAGCCTAAACTAACCAAACGTAACATGGCTTAACCTAATGCGCCGGGACCACTATTTCCTGCCACCCCAGGGACAAGCAGAAAATATTAGAGCGCTACGGAGCGCAGAAATCCACCGAATAGGAGTGCATAGCACAAAACTCGAAGCTATCGTATCCTAACCTAGCCAAACTTAACGTAACTCGTCGTATCCAACCTGAACCTAATTTTACGAGACACATATTGATGCACACCCCAGAGCCAAGCAGAACACATCAGAGGAGAGTGGAGCGCAGAGATCCATATAATCGCAGTGTATAGCACAGAAGTAATAGTTTCCCAATAATATCCTGACGAAACGTAACATAAGCGAACGTAACAAAGCTGAAACTAACGTGCCGGGGAAACTATTGCTAGCCTCCACAGACACATGCAGAGCAAACAAGAGCACAATAGAGAGCAGAAAACCACCGAACAGCAGCGTGTAGCACAAAAGACCGAAATATCCTATCCTAACCTATCCAAACGCAACAGAACCGAACATAACTTAACTCTGCCAAACCTGCCGCGACCACTACTGCGGCCCTGCCCACAGGTGAGCAGAACGTAGTAGAGGAGAGTAGTTCCTGGAAGTACGTTGGCTCGCAGTGTATAGCAGAAAAGTCGTAGCTACGCGAACCTATCCGTAACGAACATAACCAAGCCAAACGTAACGCAGCTCAACCTAGCGTACCGAGGCCTCTGTTAATGACCTACCCAGAGCCAAGCAGGAAATATTAGAACACGGCGGTGTGCACAAATCCAACTAATGGCTGTTAGTAGCACAATGGCTGAGCTACCCCGTCCTAACGTGACCAAACGTAACGTAACCGAGCGTAACACATTTCAGCCAGTCATGCAGAGATCACTGCCGCTAACCCCACCCCGCCCCCCACAGGGGCAAGCAGAGAATATGTGTGGAGAGTGGTGCGCAGGGCCCACGTATTCGCAGGGTACAGCACAAAGTCGAGAGCACCCTACCCTAACCTATCGAAACGAAACGTGGCCGAACGTAACCTACCTCCGCCGATCCTGCCGAGGGCACAATTGCTCGTCTCCCCAGGGCCAAGCGGTATGTACTAGAGCACTATCGAGCGCAGAAATCCACCGCACAGCCGTGTACAGTACGGAAGTCAAATTTATCCCATCCAAACCTAACTAAACGTAACGAATCCAAGCGTAACTTAACGCAGCCTAACGTGACGAGACATCTATTCGCCACTCTCCCCAGAGCCAAGCAGAACGTACTAGAGCACAGTGGAACACACAGTCCCACGGAAAACCAGTGCATAGCACAAAAGTCAAAGTTATCCTGTCCTATCGTGACAGAACGTAACGTAACCAAGCGTAACATACCTCAAACTATGTTTCAGAGACCGCTGCTGCTTCCCTGCCCAGGGCCGAGCAGAAAATATGAGTGGAGAGTGGAGTGAATGGCCCACGTATTCGCAGTGTATAACACAAGGTCATGAGCACCCTACCATAACCCAGCCGACCGAACGTCACCGTACAGGAACATACGTGCCGAGAGCACCACTACTGGCCTACTCAGGGCCAAGCAAGGTATAGTGGATCGCTGTAGAGCGAAGCAATCCACCGAATAACAGTATGTAGCACAAATGTCGAACATACCCCGACATACCCTGACAAAACCTAACCTAACCAAACGTATCCTAACTCAACGTAACTTGCCAAGGTCACCATTGCTGCCCCCCCCCCCAAAGGAAAGCAGAACATACTAGTGCACGGCAGGGCGCAGAAATGCACCGGAATGTAGTGTGTAGCATGAAAGTCAGAGCTCCCCTATCCTAACCTAAGCAAACGCAACGTAACTGTACGTAGCATAACGCAAGCTATCTTGCCGATACCACCATTGCAGGCCTCACCCGAGCCAAGCAGAGCAGATTAGAGGACAGTAAAAAGCAGAAGTGCACCGAATATCAGTGCTTAGCACAAAAGTCAATGCTACCCTATCCTAGCGTAACCAATCTTCACATACCAAACGAAACGTAACTCAACGCAACCTGCAGAGATAACTGCTGCTGGCCACTCCAGGGCCAAGCAGAACATAGTAGAGGAGAGTAGTACTCAAAAAGCCATAGAACGACATGTATATGAGAAAAGGCTTAGCTACCTGCACCCAATACGTACCAGCATAACATAACAAAACGTAACGTAACACAATCTAACGAGCCTAAACCACTGTTGCTGACTTCCACAGAGCCAACCGGAAAGCACTAGAGCACAGTAGAGCGTAGAAGTCTGCCGCATTACAGTGTAAAGGACAGGAGTCGAGGATACCCTAACCTAACCTAACCTGACCTAACCTAACGTAGCCAAACGTAGCCTGACTCAACATAGCGTGCTGCGACCACTATTGCTGGCTTCTCCAGGGTCGGGAAGTGTATAGAGATCAGAGTAGACCGCAGGAATCTACCGAATGACAGCCCTCGCAAGGAAAGTCGAAGCAATCCCGACGTAACGCAAGCAAGCGTAACCTTACCAAACTTTACATAACACAAACTTATGTGCCGACACCACTATTGCTGGCCTCTCCAGTGGCGAGCAGAGAACAATAGATAATTGTAGAGCGCAGAATTCCGCCGAGTAGCTGTGTACAGCACGAGTGTCATATCTACCCGCTCCTAACCTAACCAAACGTAACAGAACCAAACGTAATCTATCTCAAACTAGCGCGCCGGAACTGCTATTGCCGGCTTCCCAGAGCCAAGCAGAGCATGGCAGTGCGTCGTGGAGCGCAGGATTCTACCGTATAAAAGTGAACACCTCTAAATTCAAAGCCTTCCAAACCTAATCCGATCCAGCTTATCGAGTGCAAACGTGGCCAAGCTCAACATAATGTGCCCAGACCACAATTGCTGCCATCCCGAGAGCCAGGCGGAAAATATTATAGGTGAGTAGAGCGCAGAAATTCATAGAATCTCACTGAACAGCACAAGAGACAAAGCTAGCATATCCCAGTCTAACCAAACGTAACATAGCCGAGAGTAGCATAGCTCAAACCAATGTGCCGAGCCCACCACTGCTTGCCTGACCAGAGCCAAGCAGAATATACTACAGCAGCGTAAAGGGCAGTAATCCACCGCATTCCAGCGTGTAGCACAAAAGTCTGAGATATCTTGACGTAGCCTTTCCTAACATATGCCAACCAAACGTAGCCTAACTCAACATAACGTGCAGAGACCACTGTTGCTGTCCTCCCCAGAGTCTGGCAGAGTGTATTAGAGCAACGAAGAGCGTAGAAATACAACGACTACCGTTGTAGGGCTCAAAAGCCAATGCTATCGTATCCTAACGTAACCAAACATAACATATCCAACCGCAGCCTGTCTCAACCTAACGTGTCAATACCACTCTTACTGGCCTCGTCAGAGCCGAGCAGAGAATGGAAAATAACAGAATAGCGCAGGGATCCAACGAATAAGGGTGTATACCGCGAAAGCCGACGCCGTCCGTACCAAACCCATACAAGCATAGCCTAACCAAACGTAGCCTATCTCAAACTAACTTGCCGATACCACTATTGTTGGCATTCCGAGGGCAAACCTGGAAATATTAGGGCGCAGTAGAGCGCAGAAATCCACCGAAAAGCAGTGTATAGCACAGAAGTCAGAACTACCCTGACCGTACTTAACCTAACGTAACATTACCGAACGTAACCTGTCTATGTCTATCGCGATGAGACTACTCTTGCTGCGCTCCACAGAGCCAAGTAGAACATATTAGAGGAGAGTGGAGCGCAGAAATCCATAGAATCGCAGTGCATAGCACAATAGTCGAAGCAACCATATCGAAACACCCAAGCCTAACACAGAGGAATGTTGCTTAACGCAATCTAACGCGCCGAGACCACCATTGCCTGCCTCACCATAGCCATAATACACTACAGCTCAGCAGAGCGCAGTAATCCACCGCATTGCAGAGTGCTGCGCAGTACACCAAAATATCCTAACCTAACCTCTCCTAACTTAACCTAACCCAACGTGGACTAACTCATCCTATCGTGCCGCGAACGCTATTATCGGCCTCCCGCGAGTCGAGCAGAGTATAGGCGAGAAATGTAGAGCGTTGAAATCCACCGAATAGCTGTGTATACGTCAGAAGTCTCAGCTATCCTATCCTAACCTTACCAATCGTAGCATTACCAGTCATGTCATAGCAAAACCTATCGTGCCACGGCCACTATTGCTGGCCTCCCTAGAGTCGAGCAGAAGACAGTAGAGCAGAGTAGAGTGCAGAAAGCCAGCAAATGGCAATGCATAGATGAAAAGTCGAAGATATCCAAAGCTAACGAGGCCTAACCTAACCTAACCAAGCGTAGAATAACTAAACCTAACGTGCCGCGACCACTATTTCTGGCTTCCGCAGGGACATGCAGAGTATGATAGAGCACAGTAGAGCACACAGGTACAAGTGTTGTGCGCGTTACCCGGGCCCGCCAACTGGCGACCGCGCCGTGCCTTGAGCTAATGCTTTATAACGGCTTCGCGAAAAAGATGTTATTGTACTTTCTAGCGTCGCCACCGCAGGGGGACGCGTGTGTAGGCGTCTGCTTCGCGAAAAAGATGTTATTGTACTTTCTAGCGTCGCCACCGCAGGGGAACGCGTGTGTAGGCGTTGGACACGCGGCTTGCAAAGACCCTGCCCTCACCGTTGAAGGATCATCGGACAAGTTGGACCTACCCTTGCGGGAAGCAGCACACATGGCCGTGGCTCCGGGTTGTCTATCATCCCGCAGCCTCGGTACCAGCGGGGGCCACGTGGAGGCGGATCTGCCAGCTTTCGCTCGGTCCCAGCAGGATGACACTTGTTGATAGTACTGCACCGCCTCGGTATCAATGTACACCGCATGCGTTGACGGTCGCAGGTCTCTTTACTGCTGTACTTGCTTCTTCTTGTCCTCCCATGTCGGTCATGGTTCTGTCCTCTGGCAGTCTTCTCAATTTGTCCCTATTGGTTGCTTCCTCCTTAGCAGCGGTTGGTCCTCTTCCGGTTGTATTCTGCTTGGGCCAGCCTTGTGCTTCTTCTTTGTCCTCCTCCTCTACTATCTTCTTCTCCTTCCACACCGCGTCTTCTCCATTCACCACCACGTGTTCCTCTTGAAGTTGTTCCTTCTCTCCTTTCACGCCATTTCTTCTCCTTGGCGGAGAGTACGTCGCGAACGAACTTTCGAAAGTGAGGAAGGGCCTTTCTTGATGTGAGGATGTGACTTTCGACTGGCCACATGAATCTGTGGCCGTCGAGTCCTTCTTTCAGTGCGCGTCGGCTTTCACCATAGAGCGGGCACTCTTCTATGATGTGCCTCGGCGTTTCCTCTTCTCCGCAATCGCACAGTTCCGTATCGCTGCAGCCAAAGTACTTCAGTTTGCTACTGAAGGCTCCGTGGCCACTGAGGAACTGTGTCACATGGTGGTCCACGTGGATCCATTTATCCTTGACACTCATCGTGGACGCTGCTGTAGAAGGCGTATGTTGTTCGTACTTTCTCTGTTCGTACGCTCCTGCCAAGTGGCCATGACTTCGTCCCGTAGGCGCCGCTTTGTTTCCATCATGTTCGTGGATCATTTCCTTTCTGCGTGCATCCGCGCGCGCATCTCTGCCACCAGGCCGATAGGCATTTCCCCAGCTATCACCTGTAGGGCCTCTGTTGAAATTGTCCGGTAAGCCTTCGTGACCTCAAGCAGGGCCGTCCTCTGCGATCTGTCGAGTATCTTCTTTGCCTTCAGGTTCAATAGGGCGCTCCAGCCAGCTGCAGCGTACGTGGCGATAGGGACAAAGAGCCCCGTGTAGGGGGTAGATAAGGCTCCCGGTCCGAGGCCCTAGTTCGCCTTGGCCACATTTGCAAGGCCATTGAACACCCTTCTGCACTTGTGCGCCGTTTCTTGCGCGTGCATTTCAACCCTCAGGCCGCGTTCAAGAAGGACGCCCAGGTGTTTTACCGACGGTCGCATCCTGCTACTTTTCCCGTTGATGCGAATTGTTAGTGGTCGTTCGGCGTCGAGCTTCGCCTTCGCCAACAGCATCTCCGTCTTCTCGGCCAATAGTGCTAGCCTCTTGCGGCTGCAACATGTAGAGACCGCTGTGGCAGCTGATTGCCCTTCTCGCCGCAGTTCCTCCCTCGAGTTACCGCTGACCAGGGTTATTATGTCGTCAGCGTAAGCGACCGCTTCGCATTGGGTCTCCTCGGGCACTAGTTGCGCCAGCAAGTCGTCGAAAACGAGATTCTAGAAGCTATGGCCCAGTATCGGCACTTGCGGGTAACCCATTGTGACCGGCTTCTCGACAGATTCGTGCTCCCTATCAGCTGGAATCTCCTTTTCGTGAAGTAGCTTCGCGTCAGCTTGTACAAGTTCTGCGCGCAGTTCCTTCGCTTCAGCTCTTGGAGCACGTTAGGCCACCACACATTATCGGAGGTACCCGAAATGTCGAGTGAGATCGCTAAGATGTACTTCCACTCGCCCTTCTCATTTATCGCTCCTCGTAGCTTGACAATTGCGTCCTCTGTCGATTTTCCAGGACGGAATCCGAACTGTCACTCGGAAGAAAGTATACGATCGTTGAAGAGTGGGGCCATCCTTTTCGCCATTAGTCGCTCCAATAGCTTGCAAATCATTGAGAGCAAGCATATCGGCATATACAACTTTGGGCTACTTCTGCCTGTGCCCGGTCCTTTGAGTGTATTAACAACGTTACCATCTCTCCGGGAAGAATCCCCGCTACAAACAGGCGTCGACTAGATTCAGGAGCTCTTGGTAAATAGAGCGCAATGCCTCTTGAACTGCCTCCGACCCGATTCGGTCAGGGCCAGTGCATTTGGCTTTCTTGAGCCGTGCTATCGCGCTGCCCATTTCCTCGTACCTGAGTGGTAGGACCCAAGCCAAGCGTAGCATATTGGAGCGCGGCAGAGGGCAGAAGCCCACCGAATAACAGTGTATGCCACAGAAGTCAAAGCTATCCTTTCCTAACCTCGCCAAATATTACCTAGCCGAACGTGCCGTGACTCAACCTTACGTGCCGCGCCTACCATTCCTGGCGTCCCCGGAGACAAGCAAAGCGCTATAGTGCACATTAAAGCGCAGAAGTCCAAAAAAGAGCAGTGTGTAGAACAAAAGACAAAGATATCCCAACCTAACGCAGCATAACGTAATATGACCGAACGGAATCTAGCACAGCATACCGTGCCGCGACCAACATTCCTGGCTTCCCCGCATACAAGCAGAGTGTGATGGCGCGCAGTAGAGCACCGAACTCCATAGATTAGCAGTGTTTAGCACAAAATCCAACGCTATCCCAGCCTAACCCAACATAATCTAACCTTAACAATCGCAATCGAACCCAAACTGACGTGCCGAGAGCACTACTGCTGGCCTCCCCACAGCCAAGCAGAATACAACAGTGCACAGTAGAGCGCAGAAGTCCACCGAATAGCATTGTATAGCACAAACGTCAAAGCCGCCTTAACCAAATTCAACCTAAGCCAAACAAACCAAACGTAACCTAACTCAACCAAACGTGCCACGACCACATTTGCTGGCATACCCAGAGCAAGGCAGGACACATTGGAGCACGGTATACCGCAGAAATAAACGGTATAGCGATGTACAGCCCGAAAGTCAGTGCTACACTATCCTAACCAGGACAAACGTAACGTCACGCAACGTAACATATCGCATCCTATCTTCACGTGAGCTCTATTGCTGCCCTCACCAGAGCCAAGCGCAACATGTTAGGTGGGAGTAGAGCGCAGAAATCAATTGAATCTCAATGCATGGCACAACAGTCGGAGCTACTCTATCCAAACATTACCGTACGTAACATAACCGGACGTAGCTTAACTCAACCCAACGTTCCGAGGCTACTATTGCTAGGACCAACCACCATATACTACAGTACAGTAGAGCGCAGTAATCCATCGCATTGCAATGTGTACCACATAAGCGTGAGTCTTCTGTAATCCATCGCATTGCAATGTGTACCACATAAGCGTGAGTCGTCCTAGCCCAACCTATCCTAAGAAAGCATGACCGCACGTAGCACTTCTGAAAATGAGGTGCCGAGATTATTATTTCTGACCACTCCAGAGCCAAGCAGAGAATACTAGAGTAATATAGAGCGCAGAAACCAACCGTATGGCAATGTAGGGCACAAAAGTCTTAGTTACCCTATCCTAACCTAACCAGACACGACATGGCCATACGTTATCTATCTCAACCTATCATGCCGAGACCACTATTGCTGGCAAACCCAGAGCCAAGCAGCACATACCAGGACATAGTAGAGCGCAGAAATCCACCGAAAAACTGTGTACACCACGTAGGTCGAAGCTATCCAAACCTAATCCAGGCCAACATAACCTTGGCAAACGTCGCTTCACACAATCAAACGTGGAGAGACCACTGCTACTGGCCTCCCGATGGACGGGAATATTGCAGTAGAGCAAAGTATGGTGCAGAAATCCGCCGAGTAGCAGTGTATAGCGCGAAGGGCAAAGATATCATACCCTAACCTAACAAAACGTAACATAACCAAACGTAATCTAACCCAAACAAACGTGCCGAGATCGCTAATGCTGCCCTCCCCAGAGATAAGCAGAACACACTAGAGCTCAGTAGAGCGCAGAAACCCAAGGAATAGCGGTGTATAGCACGATAGTCTTAGCATCCTGACCAAACATAACGCAACATAACGTAACCAAGAGTAACCTAACTCAACCGAACGTTAGACGACCGCAGTTGCTGGCCCTCCAGAGACAAGTGGACGCTAGTAGGGCAAAGCCGGACGTAGATATCGAACGAATTACAGTGTAAAGCGCAAAAGTCAAAGCTAACCTATCATAACACGGCGTAACCTGCCCTAGCTATGCGTTTTCTAACTCATCCTAAAGTGCCGCGAACAATATTGCAGGCGTCCCGAGAGACGAGCAGAGTATGGTATAGCAATGTAGAGCGCAGAAATCCGACGAAGAGCATAGTATAGCACAAAAGTCTAAGCTATGGTGTCCTATCCTAACCGAACGTAACATAAGCAAATGTAGGCTAACTCAATCTAACGACACAGGACCACTATTACTGGCCTCCCCAGAGCCGAGCAGAGTATAGTAGAGCAGCGTAGGGCGTAGAAAATCGCCAAACATCAGTGTATAGCACAAAAGTCAAAGCTATCCTAAACTTACCCATCAAAACGGAATATAACCAAGCGCAACCTAACTTAACTTGCCGTTCAATGACCTCTATTGCAGGCCTCCCCGAGCCAAGCACAATATACTGGAGCACAGTGGGGCGCAGAGAGCCACCGGATAGCAGTGTATTGGACAACGTACAATGATATCGTAACCTCACCGGGCCCAACGTAACATAATCAAACGTTCGAATAGCTAAACGTAACTATCGGCGACCTTTATTTCTGGCCTCCCCGGAGCCCAGCATAGCATATTAGGTCACGGTAGAGCGCAGGAACACTCCGAACTGCAGTGTATGGCACGAAAGTTAAAGCCATCATTTCCTAACCTAGCAAACCGTAACACAGCCAAACCTAACATAACACGAAATAATGCGCCACGATATCTATTGCTGTCCTCCACAGATTCGAGCAGAGTATAGTATGGCTCAGTAGGATGCAGAAATCCACCGAATAGCAGCGTACAGCGCAAAAGACAAAGACCTCCTAACTAAACTTTACCTATCCTAACCTCACCAAACCCGACATATCACAGCTTATCGTGCCACAAGCGCTATTGCTGGCCTCCAGAGATTCAAGCAGACACTAGTAGAGCAATGCAGTGAACAGATATCGGCCGAGCAGCAGTGTACGGCACAAAGAACAAGGCTATCCTAACCCGACATATCCTAACCTAGCCAAGCCAACCGTAACTTAACTCAACTTAGCGTGCCGAGGTAACACTTTCTGGCCTCCCCAGTGCCAAGCAGAGCGTACTAGAGCACACTAGAGCGCAGGAATTCAACTTATAGCAGTGTAATGCACAAAAGTCAATGCTACCCATACCTACCCAAAACTACCATAAACTAACCGAACGTAGCCTAACTCAAACTAACGTGCAGAGAACACACTTACTGGCCTCCCGAGATTCGAGCAGGATATACTAGAGCACAACAGTGCATAGAAAACCACTGAATAAGAGTGCGCACCACGAAAGCCAAATGTATACAAACCAAACACTCGCTAACGTAACGTAACCAATCGTAGCCACAATGCACCTAACGGGCCAAGACCACTATTACTGGTGTCCCCAGAGACGAAGATGGTATAGTATTCGCAACGAAGAGCGCAGAAATCGACCGAACAGTAGCGTATAGCACAAAAGTCGTAGTTACCGTATCCTAACCTAACCAAGCGTAACATAAGCGGACGTAACGTAACCCAGACTGACGTGCCATGGAAGCTTTTGTTGGCCCCACGAGGGCTAAGCGGTGCACATCAGAGCAATGTGTAAAACAGAAATCGCCCGAAAAGCAGCCTACAGCCAAAAAGGAGGAGATATCCTAACCTAACCAGACAAAGCCCAACAAAATCAAACGCAACCAATCGAGACATAACGTGTCTAGCACACAGTTACCGGCCACCCCACCACCAACCAGGGTATATTGGGGGAGGGTAGAGCCCAGTGGTCCATAGAATGGCAGTGTATGGCACGAAAGTGAAAGAGACCCTAACCAAACCCAAACGAACCTATCCTAGGCAAACGCAACATAACACATTCTGACGTACCGCGGCAGATATTTCAAGCGTTCCTATATCAAAGCAAGGAATATTGCATTACAGTAGAGCGCGAATATCCCCCAAGTGGCAGTGTATAGCACAAAATTCAAACCTATCCTCCCCTAACGTGACCAAGCGTAACCTATCCCACCGCCGCGTAACACAACCTAACGTGCCGAGATCAACATTGCTGGCCTCCCCAGCGCCAATCAGAGTATATTAGAGCAGACTAGAGCACAGAAAGCCGCCGAAAGCAGTGTATAACACAAGAGTCAAAGCTAGCCTCTCCTAACGTAACCAAACGTAACATAATCAGACGCAACTTTACTCAGACTAACGTGCCGAAACCAATACTGCTGTCATCCCCATATCCGAGCAGAATATACTAGAGTACAGCAGAGCGCAGGAGGCCACCAAATAGGAATGTATAGCACAAACGTTAAGTATACATTGACCGAACCTGACATACCCTAACATAGCCGGACGTAGAGTAACTGAACCTATAGAGGCCACGACCACTATTGCCGAGCTCACCCGATTCTAGCAGAGTATGGTAGAGCACAGTGGAGCGCAGAAAGCCACCAGATGGCAATGTAAACCACAAAAGTGAAAGAAATCCTAATCAACCCAGACCATACCCAACCGAACCAATCGTAGAACGACAGAACGTAACCAGCCGAGACCTGTATTGCTAGCATCGACAGAGCATAGCAGGACATACTAGAGCAGTGTAGAGCGCAGAAATCATCCGAATAGCAGCGTATACCACGAAAGTCAGAGCCATCCCAACCAAACCTAACCTAACCTTACTTAAGCGAACGTAACCGAGCTCAAGCTAACGTGTCGATGACACGTCTGCCGGCATCC
The DNA here is from genome assembly GCF_001483705.2 of Eufriesea mexicana. Taxonomy (NCBI): domain Eukaryota; kingdom Metazoa; phylum Arthropoda; class Insecta; order Hymenoptera; family Apidae; genus Eufriesea; species Eufriesea mexicana. The sequence goes on along the minus strand of NW_016916559.1, from coordinate 35,669 downwards.
TCAGAGCAAAGCAGAATATACTGGAGCACAGGAGATCGCAGAAATAACCCGAATAGCAGTTTATATGGCAGAGGACAAAGCTATCCAATCCTTCCCTAGCCAAACGTAACATAACAGTACGCAAAGCAACACAGGCTAACGTGCCGAGACCACACCAGCTGGCCTCCGCAAAGCCAAGCAGAATATACTAGATCTCCGTAGAGCACAGGAATGCATACAATAGCAGTGTATAGCACAAAAGTCAAAGCCATCATGCCCAGAATTTTCCTAACCTGACCAAAGAGAACGGAACATTACTTAACCGAGCATGGCACAAACATTAATGCGGGCCAGCCCAGGGACAAGAAGGATATATTAGGGCACAGTAGAGCGCAGACATACAGTAAATGGCAGTGTATGGCACGAAAGTAAAAGCGATCCTAACCAAACCTGGCCTAACCTAACCAACCACTCGTAACCTAACCAAACGTAGCCTAACACAACCTATCGTGCTATGACCACTATTTCTGGCATCCACAGTGTCAAGCGGAGTATACTGGAGCACAGCAGAGCGCAGAAAGGCACCAGGTTGCAATGTAAAGCACAAAAGCCAAAGGTATTCTACCCTAAGCTGACATAACCTAATCTAGCCGAACGTAGAGTAACTGAACCTAACGCGACGCGACCACTATTGCTGTCCTCTCCAGGGGCACGCACGACATACTGGAGGAGAGTATCGAATTAGAGAATCGAAGCTACACTAACCAAACCAATTCGAACATAGCCAAGCAATTCGTAACCTAACTAAGCCTTGCCTGCGGCGATCACCGTCGCTCGCTTCCCCAGAGACAGGCAGAGTATGATAGAGCGCAGTAGAGGACAGGTGTCCTTTCAATATCAGTGTTGAGCACACATATCGAAGCTACCCTAACCTACCCCAACTTAACCTAACCTAACCGAATGTTGTCTAACTCCACCTAACCTGCCACGACCAGTATAGCTGGCCTCCACAGAGCAAAGCAGAGCATAATAGAGGTGATTAGTGGCAGATGTCCATTTAATCGCTGTGTATAGCAGAACAGTCGAAGCTACCCAGACATAACCGAGGCCAACGTAACATAGCTAAACGTATCCCATTTCAACCTCTCGTCCCGATACCACCATTACAGGCTTCCCCAGAGCAAGGCAGGACCTACTAGAGAACAGTAGAGCGTAGAAATCCACCGAATAGCTGTGTATACCGCGAAAGTCAAATCTATAGAAACCTAACGCAAGCAAACGTAACGTAACCAAACATAGGCTAATACAACCTAACGGGACGAGACCACTATTGCAGGCATCCCCAGAATCGAACATAGTATAGTACAGTAATGCAGAGCGCAGGAATCCTCCGAATTGTAGTGTATAGCACAAAAGTCAAGGCCAAACTAACCGAACATAGTCTTATCTAACATGACCTTACGTAACCTAACTCAACCTATCGTGATACGGCAGCCACTGCTGGCCTCCCCAGGGCCGTGTAGAGTATACCAGAGCTAGGTAGGGCGTAGAAGTCCACGGAATAGCAGTGTACAGC
>NW_016916559.1:8117-28338 GCF_001483705.2 Eufriesea mexicana | reverse complement strand
CGTTTTCTAACTCATCCTAAAGTGCCGCGAACAATATTGCAGGCGTCCCGAGAGACGAGCAGAGTATGGTATAGCAATGTAGAGCGCAGAAATCCGACGAAGAGCATAGTATAGCACAAAAGTCTAAGCTATGGTGTCCTATCCTAACCGAACGTAACATAAGCAAATGTAGGCTAACTCAATCTAACGACACAGGACCACTATTACTGGCCTCCCCAGAGCCGAGCAGAGTATAGTAGAGCAGCGTAGGGCGTAGAAAATCGCCAAACATCAGTGTATAGCACAAAAGTCAAAGCTATCCTAAACTTACCCATCAAAACGGAATATAACCAAGCGCAACCTAACTTAACTTGCCGTTCAATGACCTCTATTGCAGGCCTCCCCGAGCCAAGCACAATATACTGGAGCACAGTGGGGCGCAGAGAGCCACCGGATAGCAGTGTATTGGACAACGTACAATGATATCGTAACCTCACCGGGCCCAACGTAACATAATCAAACGTTCGAATAGCTAAACGTAACTATCGGCGACCTTTATTTCTGGCCTCCCCGGAGCCCAGCATAGCATATTAGGTCACGGTAGAGCGCAGGAACACTCCGAACTGCAGTGTATGGCACGAAAGTTAAAGCCATCATTTCCTAACCTAGCAAACCGTAACACAGCCAAACCTAACATAACACGAAATAATGCGCCACGATATCTATTGCTGTCCTCCACAGATTCGAGCAGAGTATAGTATGGCTCAGTAGGATGCAGAAATCCACCGAATAGCAGCGTACAGCGCAAAAGACAAAGACCTCCTAACTAAACTTTACCTATCCTAACCTCACCAAACCCGACATATCACAGCTTATCGTGCCACAAGCACTATTGCTGGCCTCCAGAGATTCAAGCAGACACTAGTAGAGCAATGCAGTGAACAGATATCGGCCGAGCAGCAGTGTACGGCACAAAGAACAAGGCTATCCTAACCCGACATATCCTAACCTAGCCAAGCCAACCGTAACTTAACTCAACTTAGCGTGCCGAGGTAACACTTTCTGGCCTCCCCAGTGCCAAGCAGAGCGTACTAGAGCACACTAGAGCGCAGGAATTCAACTTATAGCAGTGTAATGCACAAAAGTCAATGCTACCCATACCTACCCAAAACTACCATAAACTAACCGAACGTAGCCTAACTCAAACTAACGTGCAGAGAACACACTTACTGGCCTCCCGAGATTCGAGCAGGATATACTAGAGCACAACAGTGCATAGAAAACCACTGAATAAGAGTGCGCACCACGAAAGCCAAATGTATACAAACCAAACACTCGCTAACGTAACGTAACCAATCGTAGCCACAATACACCTAACGGGCCAAGACCACTATTACTGGTGTCCCCAGAGACGAAGATGGTATAGTATTCGCAACGAAGAGCGCAGAAATCGACCGAACAGTAGCGTATAGCACAAAAGTCGTAGTTACCGTATCCTAACCTAACCAAGCGTAACATAAGCGGACGTAACGTAACCCAGACTGACGTGCCATGGAAGCTTTTGTTGGCCCCACGAGGGCTAAGCGGTGCACATCAGAGCAATGTGTAAAACAGAAATCGCCCGAAAAGCAGCCTACAGCCAAAAAGGAGGAGATATCCTAACCTAACCAGACAAAGCCCAACAAAATCAAACGCAACCAATCGAGACATAACGTGTCTAGCACACAGTTACCGGCCACCCCACCACCAACCAGGGTATATTGGGGGAGGGTAGAGCCCAGAGGTCCATAGAATGGCAGTGTATGGCACGAAAGTGAAAGAGACCCTAACCAAACCCAAACGAACCTATCCTAGGCAAACGCAACATAACACATTCTGACGTACCGCGGCAGATATTTCAAGCGTTCCTATATCAAAGCAAGGAATATTGCATTACAGTAGAGCGCGAATATCCCCCAAGTGGCAGTGTATAGCACAAAATTCAAACCTATCCTCCCCTAACGTGACCAAGCGTAACCTATCCCACCGCCGCGTAACACAACCTAACGTGCCGAGATCAACATTGCTGGCCTCCCCAGCGCCAATCAGAGTATATTAGAGCAGACTAGAGCACAGAAAGCCGCCGAAAGCAGTGTATAACACAAGAGTCAAAGCTAGCCTCTCCTAACGTAACCAAACGTAACATAATCAGACGCAACTTTACTCAGACTAACGTGCCGAAACCAATACTGCTGTCATCCCCATATCCGAGCAGAATATACTAGAGTACAGCAGAGCGCAGGAGGCCACCAAATAGGAATGTATAGCACAAACGTTAAGTATACATTGACCGAACCTGACATACCCTAACATAGCCGGACGTAGAGTAACTGAACCTATAGAGGCCACGACCACTATTGCCGAGCTCACCCGATTCTAGCAGAGTATGGTAGAGCACAGTGGAGCGCAGAAAGCCACCAGATGGCAATGTAAACCACAAAAGTGAAAGAAATCCTAATCAACCCAGACCATACCCAACCGAACCAATCGTAGAACGACAGAACGTAACCAGCCGAGACCTGTATTGCTAGCATCGACAGAGCATAGCAGGACATACTAGAGCAGTGTAGAGCGCAGAAATCATCCGAATAGCAGCGTATACCACGAAAGTCAGAGCCATCCCAACCAAACCTAACCTAACCTTACTTAAGCGAACGTAACCGAGCTCAAGCTAACGTGTCGATGACACGTCTGCCGGCATCCTCAGAGCAAAGCAGAATATACTGGAGCACAGGAGATCGCAGAAATAACCCGAATAGCAGTTTATATGGCAGAGGACAAAGCTATCCAATCCTTCCCTAGCCAAACGTAACATAACAGTACGCAAAGCAACACAGGCTAACGTGCCGAGACCACACCAGCTGGCCTCCGCAAAGCCAAGCAGAATATACTAGATCTCCGTAGAGCACAGGAATGCATACAATAGCAGTGTATAGCACAAAAGTCAAAGCCATCATGCCCAGAATTTTCCTAACCTGACCAAAGAGAACGGAACATTACTTAACCGAGCATGGCACAAACATTAATGCGGGCCAGCCCAGGGACAAGAAGAATATATTAGTGCACAGTAGAGCGCAGACATACAGTAAATGGCAGTGTATGGCACGAAAGTAAAAGCGATCCTAACCAAACCTGGCCTAACCTAACCAACCACTCGTAACCTAACCAAACGTAGCCTAACACAACCTATCGTGCTATGACCACTATTTCTGGCATCCACAGTGTCAAGCGGAGTATACTGGAGCACAGCAGAGCGCAGAAAGGCACCAGGTTGCAATGTAAAGCACAAAAGCCAAAGGTATTCTACCCTAAGCTGACATAACCTAATCTAGCCGAACGTAGAGTAACTGAACCTAACGCGACGCGACCACTATTGCTGTCCTCTCCAGGGGCACGCACGACATACTGGAGGAGAGTATCGAATTAGAGAATCGAAGCTACACTAACCAAACCAATTCGAACATAGCCAAGCAATTCGTAACCTAACTAAGCCTTGCCTGCGGCGATCACCGTCGCTCGCTTCCCCAGAGACAGGCAGAGTATGATAGAGCGCAGTAGAGGACAGGTGTCCTTTCAATATCAGTGTTGAGCACACATATCGAAGCTACCCTAACCTACCCCAACTTAACCTAACCTAACCGAATGTTGTCTAACTCCACCTAACCTGCCACGACCAGTATAGCTGGCCTCCACAGAGCAAAGCAGAGCATAATAGAGGTGATTAGTGGCAGATGTCCATTTAATCGCTGTGTATAGCAGAACAGTCGAAGCTACCCAGACATAACCGAGGCCAACGTAACATAGCTAAACGTATCCCATTTCAACCTCTCGTCCCGATACCACCATTACAGGCTTCCCCAGAGCAAGGCAGGACCTACTAGAGATCAGTGGAGCGTAGAAATCCACCGAATAGCTGTGTATACCGCGAAAGTCAAATCTATAGAAACCTAACGCAAGCAAACGTAACGTAACCAAACATAGGCTAATACAACCTAACGGGACGAGACCACTATTGCAGGCATCCCCAGAATCGAACATAGTAAAGTACAGTAATGCAGAGCGCAGGAATCCTCCGAATTGTAGTGTATAGCACAAAAGTCAAGGCCGAACTAACCGAACATAGTCTTATCTAACATGACCTTACGTAACCTAACTCAACCTATCGTGATACGGCAGCCACTGCTGGCCTCCCCAGGGCCGTGTAGAGTATACCAGAGCTAGGTAGGGCGTAGAAGTCCACGGAATAGCAGTGTACAGCCCAAAAGTCAAAGACAACCTATCCAAACCAAACACAACGTAACATTGCCAAACGTAGCCAAACTCTACCTAACTGGCCGGCACCACTATTGCTGGCCTCCTCATGGACGAGCGGAGTACAGTGGGGCGATGCAGAGCACAGAAGTCCTCCGAATAGCAGTGCATTGCACGAAAGTCGAAGCTATCGTATCCCAACCTAACGAATCGTAACCCAACCAAACGTAGCCTAACACACCCTATCCTGTCATGACCACTAATGCTGGCGTCCCTAGAGTCGAGCAGAGTATACTGGAGCACAGTAGAGCGCACAAATCCACCGAATAGCAGTTTATAGCGCAAAAGCCAGAGCGATCATAATCAAACCTATCCAAACTTAACCCAACCAAATGGAACCTAACTCAAACAAACGTGCCACCATCATCATTTCTGGCCTCCACAGAGACAAGCAGATGCTACTACAGCAATGCAGAGAGCAGATATCGGCCAAATAGCCGTGTACAGCCCAAAAATCAAAGCTACCCTTTCCCAACCGTACCATGCGTAATATGACCGAACATTTTCTATCTCAAACTAACGTACCGAGACCACTATTGCTGGCCTCCGCAGAGATACTCAGAGCATATTTGAGCACAGCACAGCGTAGAAGTCGGACGCATTGCTTCGTGTAGCACAAGAATTAGAGGTGTCCTGACGAAATACATACTAACCTAACCTAACCGAACGTAACATGACAAAACCAAACGAGCCGCGGCTAATACAGCTGGCGTCCCCAGAGACAAGCAGAATATTACAGACCAGAGTAGAGCACAGAAGTGCATATAAGGTCGGTGTTGACCCCATAAGTCAAAGCTACCCTAACCTAGTCGAACGTAACCTAACCTAAACGAACGTAATCAAACTCGACCTAATGTGCCGAGACTACTATTGCTGTCCATCCAAGAGCCAAGCAGAACTTAATACAGGAGAGTAGAGCGCAGAAACCCATAGAATCGCAGTGCACTGCGCAATAGTCGTAGCTACCCTATCCAAGCATAGATAAACCTAGCATAACCAAACGTCGCATAGCTCTGCCTAGCGTGCTGAGGCCACTATTGATTGCCTCTCTAGAGCCAAGCAGAATATACTAGGGCAAAGTAGAGCACATTAATCAACCGCATTGCAGCATATAGGAGAAAAGTCAAAGGTATCCCAACCTAACTTAATAGAGCATAACATATCCAAATGTAACCTATCCAAACCTGACGACCCTATGCCACTATTGCTGGATTAGCCATCGCCAAGTAGATCATATTAGAGGAGAGTGGATCACAGAGGTCAAATGGTGGCAGTGTATGGCAGAAAAGTCCAAGCTATACAAACCATTCCTACGCTGACGAAGCCTAACCAAACGTAACATAACTCAACTTAACGTACCGCAGCCACTATTTCTGGCATTCCCACAGCAATGCAGGGCATGTTAGAGCACAGCAAAAAGCAAGAATCCACCGAAAAGCAGTGCATAGCACAAAAGCGATAGCTGTCCTGTCCCAACCTGACAAAGCCTAACGTAACCAAAAGTAACCTAACTGAGCCTATCGTTCCACGATCGCTATTGCTGGACTCCGCAGAGTCGAGCAGAGTGTCGTAGAGCAATAAAGAGCGCAGAAATCCATCGAATAGCAGTGTATGGCAAAAGAGTCAAAGTTACGCTATGCAAACCTAAACAAACTTAACCTGGCCAAACGTAATATAACTTAACACGACGTGACGAATGCACTATTGCCGGCCTCCCCAGCGCCATGCAGTGCATACTAGAGGATCATAGAGCCCAGAGGTACATAGAATGGCAGTGCACAGCACGGAAGTCAAAGACGTCCTCATCTATCCCCTACAAACCTAATCTAACCGACCGTAACTTATCACATCCAAACGGGCCGCGGCCACAATTTCTGTCACTCCCACATTAAAGCATAAAATATTAGATAGCAGTAAAGGTAGAAATCCACCGAATGGCCGTGTATATCACAATAATCGAAGATATCCTCCCTTAACCAAACGAAACGTAACACAACCGTACGCAATGTACCTCAGCCTAACGTCCCGAGACCCCTACAGCTGGCCTCCAGATAGCCAAGCAGGATATACTAGAGCTCAGTAGATCGTAGGAATCCACCGAAAATTAGTGAATGGCACAAAAGTCAAAGCCTTCCTAATCAAATTCATCCTAATCTAACCAAGCCTAACATAGCATAGCTGAACCAAACGTGCCACGACCACTATTGCTGGCCTCGCCAGCGACAAACGGAACCCATTTGAGCACAGTAGATCGTAGAAATCCACCGAATAGCTGTGTATGCCACAAGAGGAAAAGCTACGCTCTCCAAGCCTAAGCAATCGTAACATAACCGAACGCAGCGTAGCATAGAGTAGCATGCCGAGTACCACTATCGCTGCCCTCCCCAAGCCAAGCAGAGCATGATAGAGCACGGTGGAGCACTGATATCCACCAAAGAGCTGTGTATAGTACAAAAGTCGCAGTCACCCTATCCAACCCTAACTGAACCTGGCCGAACGCAGAATAGCTGAACCTAAAGTGCCGCGGCTACAATTACTGGCGTCCCAGGAGAAGAGCAGAGTGTGTTAGCGCACAATAGAGCGCAGAAGTCAATAGGATAGCAGTTTGTAGCGCAAAAGACAAAGCTACCCCTACCTAAAGTAAGACAACCTAGCATAATCCATCGCAATCCAACTCAACGTATCATGCCGAGACCACTGTTCCTACGACCCCCAGATTCGAGAAGAGTATAGTAGAGCAACAAACAGCGCTGAAATCCTCCGAATAGCAGTGTGTACCAGAAAAGTCGAATTTGTCCTTTCGCATACTGGCCAAACGTAGCATAGGCAAACGTAACGTAACAAAGCTTAACGTGCCTAGGCCACTGATTTTGGACTCCCCAACGACAAGCAAAAAATATTAGAGGAGAGCGGAGAATAGAAATCAATAGAATGTCAGTGAATGCCAGTAAGCTAAAGTCTATCCAAACCTATCCAATGCTAACATAACCTAACCGAACGTATCGCATCTAAACCTGACATGGCGCGGATTCTATTGCTGGCCTCGCCAGAGCAAAGCAGGGCATGTTAGAGCACATGAGAGGGCAGGAATTCATCAAAAATGTGTGTGCAGCACGAAAGACAAAGATATACTAACTAAACCTAACATAACGTAGCCTATCCAGAGGAACATAACCCGACCTATCGTGACGCGACCACTTTTCCTGGCGTCCCCAGGGACAAGCAGTGAGTGACAGCGAGCGGTAGAGCGCAGAAATACACCGAAGAGCAGTGTGTGTCACAAAAGTCGAAGCTATCCTATCCCAACCAAACCAAACGTAGCATAACCGGACGCAACATGACTCTGTCTAGCGTGCCGTGACAACTACTGCCGGCCTCCCTATGGCGGAGTTGAATATACTAGAGCTTAGCAGATAGCGCAAACCCACCGTATCGCATTGTATAGCATAAAAGTCGAAGCCATTCTGACAAAACGTTACACAACATAACCAAGCCGAGCGTAATGTAACCCATGCAAACGTTCCACGACCACTGTCACTGGCCCCCAAATAGCCAGGCAGAATATACTAGGGCAAACTAGAGCGAGAAACCCACCGAACATAAGTGTACAGCACAAAAGTTAAAACTAACATTACCAACCGTAGTATAAGCCAACCAATCCCAACATAACCTGACTCCCCACAACGTGCCGAGACCACTCTTGCTGCGAATGACAGAACCAAGCTGAAAACATTAGAGCAGTATATGGCGAAGAAATCCACCTAACAGCAAACTACAGCACTAAAGACGAACCTATACCCTCCTAACCAAACCAATCGTAACATAACCAAACCTAACACAACCCAACCTAACGTGCCGCGACGAGCACTGCTTGCCTCTGCCCTCCCCTGAGCCAAGCTGGATATACTAGAGTACAGTGGAGCGCTAAAATCCACCGAACAGCAGTGCACAGCACAAAAGTAAAAGCTATCTCATCCAAACATAGCCAACCATAACCTAACCGAACGAAACCTAACTTAGCCTAACATGACGCGAACCGTATTTCTGGAGTCCCGAGAGTCAAGCAGAGTACAGGAAAGCATTGTAGAGCGCTTGAATCCCCCGAAAAGCAGTGTAGAACGCAGGACCCTAAGCTACTCTATCCTAACCTAACCAAACGTGACATAATCGAACGTAACCTACCTGAGCGTAGCGTGCTGAATCCACCATTGCTGTCCACCCCAAAGCCAAGCCAAGCATATTAGGGCGCAGTAGAGCGTAGTAATCCACCGAATAGCAGTGCATTGGTAAAAGTAAGGGCTATCCCAGCCTAACCCAACATAACCTAACAAAAGTAAACGTAATCTAAGGTAACCTTAGGTGCCGAGACCTCTATAGCCGGCATCGTCAGCGACAAGCCGAGCATATTATAGCGTTGCAGAGAGCAGAAATCAAACGAGCAGCAGTGTACAGCACGGAAGTCAAAGCTATCCTCTCCTAACCTGATCAAACGTAACATAAGTTAGTGTAACGTAACCCAACATGGGGTGCCACGACCGCTATTGCTGGCCTCACGAGAGCCAAGCAGAGTATAGCAGAGCAACGTAGGGCTCTGAGATCGTCCGAGTAGCAGTGTACAGCAACAAATTCAAAGCTATCCCAACCAATCCTATCCAAACCTAGCCTAACCGAATGTAACATAACCCAGCCAAACGTGCCGGGACCGCTATCGCTAGCCTCCCCAGAGTCAAGCGGAACATGTTAGAGCACCGTAGAGTGCAGGAATACAACGAATAGCCGTGCATAGCACAAAAGTTGTAGCTATTCTTTCCTAACTTAAGTAATCGTAACATGACCGAACGTAAGATAACTAAAAGTAACGTGCCGAAACCCCTATTGCTGTCTTCCCCCATGCCAAGCGGAGCATACGAGAGCGCAGCAAAGCGCAGAGATAGACTGCATAGCTGCGCATTAGGAAAAGTAAAAACTATCCCATAATAACGTTGCCAAACCTTACGTAACCATACGTAGCGTGTCACAGTGGAACGTGCCGCGACCGCTGTTGCTGGCCCCACAATGTACAGCAGATTTGGGTAGAGTACGGTGGATTGCAGGAATCCACCGAATAACTGTGTATAACGCGAAAGTCGAAGCTACCCAAACCAATCATAGCCTAACCTAACCAAACCAAGCGTGACGTGACTCAACCTAACGTGCCACGGCCACCATTCCTCACATCCCGAGAGTCGAGCGGAGCATAGCAGAGCAATGTAGGGCGCAGCAATCCACCGAATAGCAGTGTAGAGCGCAAAAGTGGACTTTATCCTATCCTAACCTATCCATACGTAATATAAGCAAACGTAATATAACTTAACCTAACGCGCCGAGACAACTTTTGATTGGCTCCGCAGATCCAAGCAGAATTTACTGGAGCACAGTGGAGCGCAATATCTCACCGCGCTTTTGCGTGTAGCACAAGGGTGGAAGACACCCTAACCTAACATGTCCAAGCCTAACCTAACCGAACGTAGACTAACTTAACATGAGTTGCCGAGACTACTATTGCTGGCCTACCCAGCGCAAGCAGAGCATATTAGAGCAGCGTGGAGCGCAGGTATCCGTCGAATGGTGGTGCATAGCGCAAAAGTCAGAGCTACCATATCCAAGCATTTCCAAACGTAACGTGACCGTAAGAAAGTTTTCTGAACCTGGTGTGCCGAGACCGCCGTTGCTGAGACGCACGGAGCCAAACAGCTCATACTAGAACAAACTGGAGCGTAGAAACCCACCGAGAATCAGTGTACATCACGTAAGTCTAAGTTAACCAAACATTACGCACACTAACATAAACTAATCAAACGTAGCCTAATTCAAACTAACGAGCTGATACCACTATTGCAGGCATCCCCACCGGCGAGCAGATTATTGTAGAGCAATGTAGTGCGCAGAGACACCCCGAATAGCAGTGTACAGCATAAAAGTCGAAGCTATCTTATGCTATCCTGACCAAACGAAACATAGCCTAACGTAACCTAACGCAGCCTAATGTGCTGAGACCGCTATTGCTGCCATTCCCAGAGACAGGCAGAACATGCCAGAGCACAGTGGACCGGAAAATTCCACCGAATTGCATCGCATATCACAAAAGTATATGTTACCCTGTCCAAACTAAGCCAAACCGTACTTAACCGAAAGTAACATAACACTGTCTAGCGTGCCGCGGCCACGGTTACTGGCTACTCCAGAGCCAAGCAGAACATGCTAGTGGATTGTAGAACACAGAAATACATAGAATCGCAGTGTATATCAGAAAAGTCGAAGCTACCCGTGTCTAATCCAAACCAACAGTTCCTAATCAAACATAGCCTAATTCAGCATAACGTGCCGCGACCATTATTGCTGGACGCCTAGGGCCAAGCACAGCAGAGTGTAGCACAGTAGAGCGCAGAAATCCACCGAACAACAGTGTAAAGCATAAAAGTCAAAGCTACCCTGTAGTAACATAACCAAGCGTAACGTAACGCAGCCTAATGCACCGAGATCACTACTTCTGCCCTCACCAGAGCCAAGTAGGGCATACTACAGCACAGTAGATCTCAATAATCCACTGAACAACAGTGTATACCACGTAAGACAAAGCTATCCAAGCCCAACCCAGACTACCATGCCCGAACCAAACATTGCCTAACTCAACCTAGCGAGCCGAGACCACCATTGCTGGCCTCCCATTGGTCAAGCAGTGGATACTAGAGCAAAGTAGAGCGCAGAGGATCACCGAAGGGCAGTGCATATCACAAAAGCCTAAGCCACCCTGTCCTAGCCTATCCTAACCTAACCTAACCGAACGAAGCGTAACACAACTAAACGTGCCACGACCGCTATTGCCGTCATCGCCAGAGCAAATCACAGTATATTAGAGCACAATAGAGCGCAGAAATCATCCGAACAGTAGTGTACAGCACATAGGTCAAAGCTATCCCCTCCTAGTTTTACCAAACGTAACATAGCAAAGCGTTATCTGTCTCAAACTAACGCGCCGAGACCACTATTGCTGGCCTCACCAGAGCGAATCGTAGTATATTGTGGCACACTAGAGCGCAGAAATCCACCGGATAGCTGTTTATTGCGCAAAAGACATACGTAGCGTAACGTAACCTAATAAATCGTGCAATACCAAACGTAATCAAACTCAACCTATCGCGTCGCCACCAATATTGCTGACCTCCCCAGAGCAAAGCAGGACATACTAGAACACAGCAGAGCGCAGAGATCCATCGAATAGCAGTCCAAAGAGCAAAAGCTAAAACTATCCTAACCAAACTTAGCCAAACACAACCTAAACGAACATAACCTCTCTCAAAATAACAAGCCGAGATAAACATTGCTGGACTTCCCAGAGCCAAGCTGAAAATACTAAAGCACAATGTGGCGCAGAATTCCACCTAATAGTAGGGTACAGCGTTAAAGGCGAAGCTATCGCCTCCTAACCTGCCAAACTTAAAATAACCAAACATAACATAGCTCAACCTATCGTGTCACGACAAACATAGCTGGCCTCCCCAGAGTCAAGCAGAGCATACTAGTGGAGAGTAGAACGCAGAAATCCGTAGAATCGCACTTTATATCAGAAAAGTCAAAGCAATCCAACACTAAGCCTAATAAACAGATCATAACAAAACATAACGTAACTCAAACTAACGTGCCGATACCTCTGTTGCTGCCCTCCCCAGATTCACGCAGGACGTACTAAAGCGCAGTAGAGCGCAGAAATACACCGAATAGAAGTATACAGTGCAAAAGTTGAAGCTACACTTACCAAACTTAGCCTAACCCAACCTAACCGAACGTAGCCTGACTGATCATAACGTGCCGAGACCACAATCGCTAGAATTCCCAGAGCCAAACTGGAAATATTAGCGCGCTGTGGATGGCCGGAATCCGCCTAATAGCAGACAGTAGCGCTAAAGTCAACGCCATACTCTGCTAACATAGCCAATCGTAGCATAACCGAACAGAACTTAACCCAACTTAACGTGCCTCGGCCACTATGGCTGGCCTCCATAGAGCCAAGCAGAACACATTAGTGCGGAGTAGAACATAGAAATCCATAGAATCGCAGTTTATATGAAAAGAGGCAAAGGTACCCATGCCTAACTCAAACCAAGAGAACATAACAATACATAGCCTAACCCAACCTAGCGTGCCGAGAACGATATTGCTGCCGTCCCCAGTGCCAAGCAGGACACACTAGACCATAGTCGAGCCCAGAAATCCGCCGAATAGCAGAGTACAGCACAAAAGGTAAAGCTATCCTTACAAAGCTTAGAATAACACAACATAACCGAACGTAACCTGACAAAACATAACGTACCGAGGCCACTATTGCTGGCCTTGCCGGAGCCAAGCTGGAAATATTAGAGCAATATACGGCGCAAAAATACAGCTAATAACAGACTATAGGAGTAAAGACCCAGTTATCCTCTCCAAACCTGAAGAATCGTAAAATAACCAAACGTATCCAAGCTTACACTATCGAGCCGGGACCACAACTTCTGCCCTCCCCAGAGACAAGCAGGGCAAGCTAGAGCACAGAAGAGCCCATGCGTCCAACGGATAGCAGTGTACAGCACAAAACTTAAAGCTATCCTGTCCAAACTTATCCTGAACCAACCTTACCGAACGTAACCTGACCCGACGTAGCGTTCCGAGGCCACTATTCCTGGCCTTCTCAGAGCAAGGCTGAAAGCATTAGAGAACTGCAGGGCGCCGAAATCCTAACAGCACACCATAGCACTAATGCCAAAGCCATCCTCTCCTAAGCTAACCAATCGCAACAAAACAAAACGTAACCTATCTCAACCTATCGTGCCGCGACCACTATTTCCGGCCGCCCAAGAGCGAAGCAGAACAAATTAGCGGAGAGAAAGACGCAGAAATCCATAGAATCGTAGTGTACATTAGAAAAGTCAGAGCTGCCCAAACCTAACCGTCACCAACAGAACATTACCAAACATAGCCTGACCCAATTTAGCGAGCCGAGACCGCTATTTTGGCCTTCCTGAGAGCCAAGCAGTACATACTAGAGCACAGTAGAGAGCAAAAATCCACCGAATAGCAGTGCACAGCACAAAAGTGAAAGCTATCCTTACAAAACTTAGCCCGCCCCAAGAAAGCCAAACGTATTCAGACCCAAGGTAACGTGCAGAAGCCACCATTTCTGGCCTTCACAGAGCCAAGCTGAACGCATTAGAGCACACTATGACGCAGAAATACAACTAATAGCAGACTACCGCTCTAAAACCAAAGCTACCGTCTCCTATCACAACAAACCGTAACACAACAAAACGTAACCCTTACTAAACCTAACGTACCGCGACCACTATTGCTGGCATGCCACGAGTCAACCGGAACACATTAGTGGAGAGTACAACGCAGAATTCCATGTAATCGCAGCGAATATCCGAATTGTCGTAGCCACCCAAGACTAACCCGATCCAAGGCAACATAACCAATCACAGCCTCACTCTAACTAACGTGCCGACATCGCTATTTCCCCCCCCCCCTTTCTGGGCCAAGCAGGACTTACTAGAGTGCAGTTGATCGCAGAAATCCACGGAATAACAGTGTAGAAGACAAAAGGTAAAGCTATCATTACAAAACTTAGCCTACCCCAACCTAACCGAACGTAGCCTGACACATCGCAACGTGCAGAGGCCACTGCTGCTGGCCTTCCCATAGCCAATCTGGAAGCACTAGAGCGCTGCAGGGCGCAGGAATCCAAACAATAGCCGACTATAGCACAAAAGTCAAGGCAATCCACTCCTAACTTATGAAAACCTAACATAACCAAGCGTAACACAACCCAAACTTACGTGCCGCGACCACTACTGTTGGCCATCGCACAGACAAGCAGGACATACTAGAGTACAGTAGAGCGCAGAAATCCACCATATATCAGTGTACAGGACGAAAGATAAAGCTACCCAAGTGAAACCTATCCAAACCCGACATAACCGAACGCAACCTGATTCAACGTATCCGGCAGTGGCCACAATTGCGGGTCTTCCCTGAGCCAAGCTGAAGATATTAGAGCACTATAGGGCGCATAGATCGAAATAGTAACAGACTACGACACAAAAACGGAGCGATCCCCTCCTTACCTAACCAAACGTGAAATGACCAAACCTAACCTAACTCTACCCAACGTGCAGCGACGACCATTGCTTGCCTCCCCAGAGTCAAGCAGAACACATCAGCGGAGAGCAAAACGCAGAAATCCGTAGAATCGCAATGTATATTAAAGAAGTCAAAGCGGCCCATACCTAACCCAACCAACATAACATAGGCAACATAGCCTGGCTCAACGTAACGTGCCAAGATCGCTATTATTGCCCTCCCCAGAGCCCAGAAGGGCATACTAGAGCACAGTAGAGCGCAGAAACCCACCCATGAGCAGACAATAGCACTAAAGGCATAGCTGTCCCCTCTAACCTAGAGAATCGAAACATAACCGAACGTATCCCAACATAGCCTGACGCACCGCGACCACTATTACTGGCTTCCTAGAGCCAAGCAGGACATGCTAGTGCGAAGTAGAGCGTAGAAATATATCGTATAGGGGTGTACAGCCAAAAAGTTAAAGCAATCCTGTCCAAACTTAGCCTAAACCAGCCTATCCGAGCGTAAACTGACACAACATAACGTGCCGAGACCACTGTTGCTGGCTTTGCCAGGGTCAAGCTGAAAAAATTATAGCACTGTATGGCGCAGCGCTCCACCTAACAACGGACAACAGCAGTAAAGTCGAAGCTATCGGCTCCTAACATAACCAACCGCAGCAAAACATATCGCAACCTATCTAAACCTGACGTGCCACGAACTCTTTTGCTGGCCACCTCAGAGGTGAGCAGAACACATTAGTGGAGTGTTGGACGCAGAAATCCACAGAATCACAGCATATATCGGAAAAGTGTAAGCTACCCAAGCATAACAAAGAGGAACGGGTCATAAGGAAGAGTAGCGTAGCTCAAACTAACCTGCCGAGACCGCTATTGCTGCCATCTTCACATCCAAGCAGGATATACTATAGCACAGTGTCGCGCAGATATCTACCTCATAGCAGTGTACAGCACAATAGTTGAAGCTACCATAGCCAAACATAGCATAACCCGACCTAACCGATCGTGACTTGACGCAACATATCCTGCCGAGACCACAATTCCTGTCATTCCCAGGACCAAGCTGAAAGTATTAGATCACTGTTGGGCGCAGTCACCCACTTAATAGCAGGCTATAGCACTAAAGACAGAGCTACCCTCTCCTTACCTAACCATTCGCAACAAAACCGAACGTAGCCTAACTCAACCTAACGTGACGCGACCAACATTGCTGGACTCTCCATAGACAAGCAGAACACGTTATTGGAGAGTAGATCGCAGAAATCCATAGAATCGCAGTGTGTATCAGAAAAGATAAAGGTAACCAAACCTAACTCAAACGATCAGAAGACAGCCAAGCATAACATAGCACGACCTAACTTGCCGAGACCGACATTGCTGAATCCCGCAGAGACCAGCAGGGCTTACTAGAGCACAGCAGGGCGCAGAAATCCGACGAATATCAGTGTACAGCAGAAAAGTTAATGCTACCCTAACCAAACTTAGCCTGGCCCAAATAAAACGAAAGCAGCATGAACCAAAATAAGTTTCCGAGGCCGCTATTTGTGGCCCTCCCAGAGCCAAGCAGAAAATACTAGAGCACTGTGGGCCGCAGAAATCCACCTAATAGCTGACTATAGCACTAAAGTCATAGCTATCCACTCTTAACACAGCCAAACGTAACTTAAACGAACGTAACACAGCTCAGACTAACGTGCCGAGAAAACTATTGCTGGCCTTCGCAGGGCCAAGCTAACATTACTAGAGCCCTGTAGGGTGCAGAAATCCGCCTAATGACAGGCTACAGCGCTGAAGTCAAAGCTACACTCTCTTAACATAACCAACCTTTACATAACAAAACGTAACCCAACTCAGCCCGACGTGCCCGGACCACAATTGCTGGTATCCACACAGTCAAGCAGAACACACTAGTGGAGTGTAGAATGCAGGCATCCATAAAATCGCAGTGTATATCAGAGAAGTCAAAGCTACCCAAACCTAACATCAACCAACTGAACAAAACCAAACATAGCCTATCTCAACTTAATGTGCTGAGACCGCTATTGTTGCCCACGTCGGAGCAGGACAGGGCATACCAGAGCACAGTAGAGCGCAGAAATCCTCCGAAAAGCAGTGTACAGCGCAAAAGTTAAATCTATCCTAACCAAACTTATCCTAACCTATCCTAACCGAAAGTAATCCGTCTCAAAGTTACGTGCCGAAACCGCTATTGCTGGCCTTCCCAGAACCAAGCTGAAAAGATTACAGCACTGTAGGTCGCAGCAATCCACCTAATAGTAGACCATAGCATTAAAGTCGAAGATACCCTCTCCGAACATAGCCAATTGTAATATATGCAAACGTACCATAACTCAACCTAACATACCGCTACCACTATTGCTGGCCTTCCAGAGACAATTAGAACACCTTAGTGGAGAGTAGAATGCAGAAGTCCATCGAATCGCGGTGTATATCAGAAAAGTCTAAGCTACATAAACCTATCCGAAACCAACAGGACTTAGCCAAACGCAGCCTAGCTAAACCTGACGTACCGAGAACGCTGTTGCTGCACCCCCCAAAGCCGAGCACGACATACTTGAGAACAGTAGAGTGACCAATGTAAGTAATCCAACGTATAGCAGTGTACAGCACAAAAGTAACAGCTATCCTGACCAAACAAAGCCTAAGCCATCTTAACCGATCGTAACCTGACTCAACATAACGTGCCGGGACTACTATTGCTGGCCTTCCCATGGTCAAGCTGAAAAGATTAAAGCACTGTAGGGAGAAGAATTCCACCTTGTAGCAGACTATGGCACTAAAGTCAAAGCTATCCTCTCCTAACATAACCAACCGTAACATAACCAAAGGTAACCTGATTCTACCTACCGTGCCGCGACCACTATTTCTGCCCCCCTCCCCAGAGTCAAGCGGAGCACACTAGTGGAGTGTGAAACGCAGAAGTCTATATAATCGCAGTGCATATCGCAGAAGTCAGAGTTACCCAAGCCTAACTCAAGCCAACTGAACATAGCCAAACATTGCCTAACTCAGACTAACGTACCGAGACAGCCAATGCTGCCCTTCTCAGAGTCATGCAGGACATACTAGAACACAGTAGAGCGCAGAGATCCACCGAATAGCAGTGTACAGCACAGAAGTTAAACCTATCCTCACAAAACTTATGCTGACCCAAGCTAACCGAACGTAACCTGACTCAACGCAACGTGCAGAGGACACTATCGCTGGGCTTCACAGGGCCAAGCTGAAAGCATTAGAACTATGTATGCAGCAGTAATCCACCCAATAGCAGACAATAGCACTAAAGTCAAAGCTATCCTCTCCTAGCATAACCAACCGTAACATAACAAAACGTGCCCTAACTCAACCAAACGAGCCGCGACCGCTATTTCTGGCCTCCCCAGAGTCAAGCGGAACACGTTAGTGTAGATCAGAACGCAGAAATCCATATAATCGCAGTGTACATCGGAAAAGCCGGAGTTACGCAGTCCTGACCCAAACAAACGTAACATAGACAAATATAGCCTGACCCAACCTAACGTACCGAGACCGCTGTTGCTGCCCTCCGCAGAGACAAGCAGGACATGCTAGAGCGCAGTATAGCGTAGAAGTCCAGCGAATAGCTGCGTACAGCACAAAAGTTAAAGCTATCCTGGCAAAACTTAGCCTGACCAAACCAAGCCGAAAGTAACATGACACAATATAACGTGCCGCGACCACTATTACTGGCTTCACCGGAGTCAAGCAGGACGTACTAGATCGCAGTAGAGCGCAGGAAACGACAGAATAGCAGTGTAAAGAACAAAATTCAATGCTACCCCATCCAAACGTAACGAAGCCTATCATAACATAGCGTATCCTAAATCAACCTTATGTGGCGAGACAACTGTTGCTGGCATCCCCAGGTACAAGCAGGGTATACTAGAGAATAGTAGAGCGCAGAAATCAGCCGCATTGCACTGTATAGCACAAAAGTCAAAGATATCCAAACCATACTTCAGCTAACCTGATCTGACCAAACGTTACCGAACTCAACCTAACGTGCCGACGGCACTACTTCTTCACTCCACAGTGCCCAGCGGTACGTACTAGAGCTCAGCAGAGCGCAGAAATTCACCTAATAGCAGTGTGTACGACATAAGTTATAACTAAGCTATCCTAACGTAAGCGATAGTATCATAAAGAAACGTAAAATTATTGAAACTAATGTGGCGGGCCCAGTATCGCTGGCCTCCCCATAGCCAAGCGCAATATACTAGAGGACAGCAGAGCGCGGAAATCCACCGCAATGCAGTGCATAACACAAATTTGAAGCTATCCTATCCTAACCTTACCAAACGTAACGTAACCAAGCGTAGCATAACTAAAACTTGAGTGACGATACCTCTATTGCTGCCCTTCGCAGGGCGAAGCGGTACATACTAGAGGAGAGTAGAGCGCAGAAATCCATAGATTGCCAGTGTATAGCACAAAAGTCAAAGCTTCCAAGCCGTAACCTGACCAAACGTTACATAAGCGAATGTAACTGAACACAACCTAACGTGCCGAGGACGCTATTGCTACCCAACCTCACCCGCAGTCAGGAGGAGCCTACTAGAGTGCAGTAGAACGCATGAATTCACCGAATAGCAGCGTATAGCACAAAATCCAATGCTATCCAATCGTAACCTAACCAACCGTAACGTAACTAAGCGTAACCTATCTCTACCTGACGTGCCGCGACCACTATGGCTGGCGTCCGCAGAGCAGAGCAGAATATAATAGAGCACATTAGAGAGCAGATATCCACCAAGTAACAGTGTATAGCACGAAAGTCAAAGCTGTCCTTGTCTGACCAAACGTAACATATGCAAAGGTAACGTAAATCTATTTAACGTGACGAGACCACCATTGCTGGCCTCCCAAGGCCGAGCGGTATATGCTAAAGCACAGTTAGACGCAGAAATATACCGAATAGCAGTGTATAACAGAAAAGCCAGGGCTATACCGTCCTAACATTGCTAAACGTAACGTAACTGAACATAACCTACCTCAACGTAACGTGCCGGGACCACTATTGCTAGCCTCCACAGATCCAAGCAGAACAAGTTAGAGCACGGCAGAGCACAGAAATCCACTGAATGGCAGTGTACAACACAAAGGTCATTGCTACCTTGTCTTGACGTAGGCAAACGTAACATAGCCGTCCGTAACCCAACTAAACCTAATATGCCGAGAACTTTCTTGCTGGCCTCAACATAGCCACGCAGAACATACTATAGGAGAGTAGAGCGAAGAAGTCCATAAAATCTCAGTGAATGGCAGAAAAGCCAAAGATATCCAAACCTAACCCAAACAGTCGTAACATGACCGAACGTAACCAAACTCAAACCATCGTGCCTCGGCCACCACTTCTGGCATCCCCAGAGCAAAGCAGAGCATATCAGAGCACACTACATCACAGAAATAGACCGAAAGTCAGTGTATAGCACAAGAGTGAAGGGTATCCCGTCCTAACCTTAACTAAGGTAGCGTAACCGTACGCAACTTAAGATATCCTAACGTGCTGGGACCTCTATTGCTGCCATGCACAGAACCAAGCAGAATACACTAGAGCGGAGCAGAGCGCAGGAGTCCACCGTACAGTAGTCCATAGCGCAGAGGTCAAAGCTATTCTTCCCAAACCTAATGAATCGTAGCATAGCCAAACGTAACATAACTAAGCCTATCATGACGCGGCCACTACTGCTGGTCTG
>NW_016916559.1:0-6196 GCF_001483705.2 Eufriesea mexicana | reverse complement strand
ACTCTCGGGATGCCAGTAATGGTGGTAGCGGCACGTTAGGCTATGTTAGGCTTCGTATGGCTGGGTAAGGTTATGTCAGGTTAGGTTAGGTTATGTCTGACTTTTGTGCTTTGCGCTCCAGTCCGGCGGACTTCTGTGCTCTCCTGTTCTCTAGTATATTCTGCTTTACTCTGTGGAGGTCAGCAATAGAGGTCTATGCACGTATGTTACGTTCTGTCTTATTATGCTTGGATATGATAGGCTAGGATCACTACGACTCTTGTGCTGTACACTGCTGTTCGGTGGATTTCTGCGCTCTACTGTTCTCTAGTATATTCTGCTTGTCTCTGGGGAAGCCAGCAATTGCTTTCGCGGTGCGTTAGGTTTGGTTACCCTGCGTTTGTATAAGTTAGGTTAGGCGTGGTTTGGCAAGGATAACTTTGACTCTTGAGCTATGGATTGCTACTTGGTGGCCTTCTACGCTCTGCTGTGCTCTACTATAATATGATCGTCTCTGGGGAGGCCAGCAGTAGTGGTCGTGGCACGATAGATTTTGGTTTGCTACGTTCGGTAATGTTACGATTGGTTAGGTTAGGATAGGATAGCTGTGACTTTTACGCTATGCACCGCTATTCGGTGGATTTATACGCTCTACTGTGCTCCAATATGATCTGCTTGTTTCTGGACTGGCCAGGAGTAGTGGTCTCGTCGCTTTAGTTTCTGTTACGCAACGTTCGGATTTGTTACGCTTGGCTAGGTTAAGATATGGTGCCGTCGAATATTGTACTGTGCACTGCGATTCTATGGACATCTGCGCTCTGCTCTCCTCTACTATATTCTGCTTGGCTCTGAGGAGCGCAGCAATTGCGGTCGTGGCAGTGTTGATTTAGTTAGGTTACGTTCGGCTAAGTTATGTTAGGTTAAATTTCGATATTGTGGCTCTAACATTTGTGCTGTACACTGCTATTCCGTGCGTTTCTGCACTCAACTGCGGTCTTATATGTTTTGGTGGTCTGTGTGGAGGCCAGCAGTATTGGTCTCGTCTCGTTTGTTTGAGATATCTTGCGTTTGGTTGCGTTATGCTTTGTTATGTTAGGAGTGGATTGCTTTGACTATTGCGCTGTACACTGCTACTCTGTTGATTTCTGCGTTTTACTGTGCTCTAGCACGATCTGCCTGGCACTAGGGAGACCAGCAATAGTGGTCTCGGCACGTTAGGTAGAGATATATAACGTTTGGTTGCGTTACGTTTGGCATGGTTATGGTAGGATAGCTCTGACTTTTACGCTATACACAGCTATCCGTCAGATTTCTGCTATCTACGTTGTTATAAAACGCTCTGCTTGGCTTTTGGGTGACCAGCAATAGTATTTTCGGCACATTGCGTTTCGCTATGCCACGTTCGGTTAGGTTAGGTTCGGCCTGGGTAGACTGGTGTATCTTTGACTCTTGTGCTGCACACTGCAATGCGTTGGATTACTGCGCTCTACTGTGCTCCAATATGTTCTGCTATGCTATAGGAGCTCATTAATAGTGGTCTAGGTACGATAGGTTGGGTTGTGTTACGGTTGGTTATGTCACGTTTGGATAGGTTAGGACAGGGTGTCTTTGTCTTTTATGCTGTTCACCGCTATTATGAGGATTACTAGGCTCTTCGTTGCTCTACTATACCCTACTCTATTCTGGGGTGGCCAGCAATGGAGGCTGTGGCACGATAGGTATAGTTTGGTTACGTTTCGTTCGGTTATGGTTCGTTATGTAGGGTCAGGGTGGCTTTGACTTTTGTGCTATATACTGCTATCCGGTGGTTTTCTGCGCTCTACTGTGCTCCAATATGTCCTGCTTATCTATGGGGAGGCCAGCGATAGAGACCTCGGCTCGTTACGTTTAGTAATTCTACGATTAGTGAGGTTAGGTTATGACTGGTTACGTTAGAATGTCTTCGAGTTTTCTGAAATACAATGTTATCTAGTGGCTTTCTGCGCTCTACTCGGCTGTACTATACAATTCTCGACTCTGGGACGACCAAAGGTATCTGTCCAGGCACGTTAGGAATAGTTGTATTACGTTCGGTTACGTAACGTTGGGCTATGTTAGGATAGGATAGCTTTGACTTTTGCGCTGTACGCTGCCATACTGTGGATTTCTGTGCTCCAGTGTGCTTTAATACGTTCAGCTTGGCTCTTGAGAAACCAGCAACAGTGGTAGTGGCTGGTATGGGTGAGCTATGTTACGTTTGGCTACGTAATTTTAGGTAATGTCTGGAAAGGATGACTTTGACTTTTGAGCTATACACTGCTATTCGGTGTCCTTCTGCGCCTTACTGTGCTCTCATATGCTCTGCTTGGCGCAGTGGATGCCAGTAATGTTGGTCTCGGCACGTTAGGTTGAGTTCTGCTTCGTTTGGCTGATAGGTTGTGCTAGGTTAGGTTAGGATATCGTTGACTTTCGTGCTTTGAACTTCAGTGCGGCGGATTTCTGCGCTCTCCTGTGCTGTAGTATATTCCGCTTGGCTTTGTGGAGGACAACAATAGTGTTATAGGCACGACAGGTTGGTTATGTTACGTTTGGTTAGGTTAGGACAGTGTAACTTTGACTTTTGCGCTACGCACGGCTATTCGGAAGATTTATGCCTTCTATATAGCTCTATTGTGATCTGCACGACTCTGGGGAGGCCAGTGATGGTGGTCCCGGCACGTTAGTTTGATTTAGGCAACGTCTGGTTGTGTTACGTTTGGTTAGGGTAGGAGTCGTTGGCATTGACTTTTGTGCTATATACTGCTATTCGGTGAACTTCTGCGATATACTGTGAGCTAATATGCTCTGTCATGCCCTGGCGAGGCGAGAAATAGTGGCCGCGGCGCATTGGGTTTGGTTAGGTTACGTGTACCTTCGTTCGGCTTGTTTGGGTTATGTTAGGGTAACTTTGTCTTCTGTAATATACACTGTAATGCGGTGGACTTCCGCGCGCTACTGTGCTCTACTTCGTACCGCCCGGCACTAGGAGAAGAGTAATAGTGTCCTCGGCACGTTAGTATGATTCCGGTTACTTTCGGTTGTGTCACGTTTGGTTAGCATAGTTTAGGGTATCTTCGGCTTTTGTGCTGTACACTGCGCTTCTATGGATTTCTGTGCGCTGCTCTCCTCTGATACGTTCAGCTCTGCGCCGGGAGTGCAGCAATAGAGGTCTCGTTACGATAGGTTGTGTTATGTTACGTTTGGTTGTGTTATGCTTGTACGGGTTAAGATATTGTAGCTTGGCCTTTGTGCTAGACAATTCTCTTCTATGGATATCTGCGCTCCACTTTCATCTAATATGCTCTGGTTGGCTCTGGGGTGGGCAGCAATAGACGTCTCGCCACGTTAGGTTGTGATAAGTTACGTTCTGTTTTGTTAGGTTATGTTAGGTTTGGTAATGGTAACTTCGACTCTCGTGCTGAACACAGATATTCGACGGATTCCTGCGCTCTACTGTACACTAATATGTTCTGCTTGGCTCTGAGCACGCAAGCAATAGTGGCATCGGCACGTTAGCTTGAGTTACGTTACGCCTGGTTTCTTTACGTTTGGCCAGGTTATGATAGAATAGCCACGACCTTTGTGCTGCACACAGCTCATTGGTGGACTTCTGCGATCTAATGCGCTCTAATTCTTCCTGCTTGGCTCTAGGTTGCCTGCAATTGTGGTCTCGACACGTTGGGATAAGTTATGTTACGTTTAGCTACGTTACGTTCGGTTATGTTAGGATAGTGTAACTTTGACTTTTGTACTACACACCGTTATTCCGCGGATTCCTGCGATCTACCGTGCTCTAGCGTGTCCTGCTTGGCACTCGGGAGGCCAGCAGCAGTTGTCTCTGCACGTTAGACTTAGCTATGCTACGTTTGGTTAGTTTAGGTTGGTTCAGGTATGGTTTGGATGTCTTTGACCTTTGTGCTATACACAGAAATGCGGCGGACTTCTGCTCTCTGCTGTACACCGATATTTTATGCTTGGCTGTGGGGAGGCTAGCAGTAGTGTTATCGGCTCGTCAGGTTGAGTTATGTTACGCTCGCATTTTTACGTTCCGTTAAGTTAGGATGGAAGAGCTTCTACCTTTGTGCTATACACTGCTATTCGGTGGATTCCTACGTACCACACTGCTCTAATGCGCCCTGCTTGGCTCTGGAGTGCTCAGGAATAGCGGTCTCGGCACGTTATGTTGAGTTAGGCTACGTTGCGTTAGTTTATGCCAGTTCATGTAAAGACTGGATATCTTTGACGCATTTGCTACACACTGCTACGTGGCGGTGCTCCCCTCTGTACTGTTCTCTATTATATTCTTTTTTTCTCTGGCGAGGCCTGCAATAGTGGCTTCGACACGTTAGTTTGAATAAGGTTTCGTATTTTCGGCTTACGATTGGCTAGGTTAAGGTAGGGTAGCTTTGCTTTTGAGATGTACACTGCCGTTCGGTGGATTTCTGCGCCCTACTGTGCTATAGTATGTTCTGCCTGACTATGGGGAGGCCAGCACTAGCGGTCACGGCGCGGTGTGTTGAGGTATGCTTTGTTTGCTTAGGTTATGTTAGTTCAGGTAAGGATTGGATATCCTTTACCCTTGTGATATTCGCCGCTATTCGGCGCATTGCTGCGCTATACTGTGCTCTAGTTTAATATGGTTGTCTCTGGAAAGGCCAGCAGTATTTTCCTGGGCACGTTACCTTTACTCTCGTTACGTTCGTTTGCTTTAGGTTTGGGTAGGATAGGATATGGTAGCTTCGACTTTTGCGTTATGCACTGCTAATCTGTGGATTTCTGCGCTCTACTCTCCTCTGACATGTTCTGCCTTGCTCTGGTGTGGGCAGAAATAGATGCCTCGTCACGTTAGATTGAGTTATGTTACATACTGTTACGTTAGGTTAGGTTAGGATAGGACAGGATAGCTTTGACTTTTGCGCTAGGCCCTGCTGTACGGTGGACTTTTGCCTTCTACTGTGCTCTAATATGTTCTCCCTCTCCCTGCGGAGGCCAGAAATGTTGGTCTCGGCACGCTAGGTTGGGTTCGGTTACGTTCGGATAGGCTATGATACGTTAATTGCGGTGAGGATAGCGTCGACCTCCGTGAAATACACTGTTATTCGGTGGATTTCTGCACCCTGCTGTGCTCTACTATATTTTGCTAAGCCCTGTGGAGGCCAGCAATAATGGTTGCGTCACGTTATGTTGAGTTATGGTACGTTCGGTTACGTTACGTGTGGTTAGGTTAGGGTAGGAAATCTTTGACTTTTGTGCTATACACTGCTATTCGGTGGACTTCTGCGCTCTAATCTGCTCTTATATGTTCTGCTTGGCGCTGGGGAGGACATCAATTGTGGTCTAGGCGAGTTAGTCTGCGTTAGAGTGCGTTTGGTTATGTTTGGTTACGCCAGGTTAGGTTAGGATATAATTGACTCTTGTGCTTCAGAGTAGAGCGCGGCAGCATTATGCGCCCTACTGCGCTCTAGCTTACTCTGCTAGACTCTGGGAGTACCGGCAACTGTCTTATCGGCACGCGATTACGACAGGATAGGCTGCGTTCAGTTAATCTACGATTGGATAAGTTAGGATACGGCAGCATTGGCTTTTGCGCTGTACTCTGCTATTCGGCGGTCTTCTAAGCTCTACGTTACTCTGCTATACTCTGCTCGAGTATGTTGAGGCCAGTAATAGTGGCCTAGGCACGTTCGCTTCAGTTAGGCTTCGTTTGCTTACGTTACGTTAACTTGGTTTAGGTTTTGGTAGATTTGGCTTTCGTGGTATACGCTGCTATTCGGTGTATTTCTGCTCTCTACTTTGTAATATGTTCTGCCTTGTTATGGAGATGCAGGCAATGGTGGTCCCGGCGCGTTAGGTTGAGATTGATTACGTATGGTTATGTTACGTTTGGTTAGGTTAGGATATGATAGCTTTGACATTTTTACCATGCAGCGCTATCCAGTGTATTTCTGCGCTTTACTGTGCTCTAGTATGTTACGATTTGCCCTGTGAGCTCCATAACAGTGGTCTAGGCACGTTGGGTTTGGTTAGGCTACGGTTGGTTATGTTACTTTTGGTTAGATTAGTCTATGCCAGCAATGACTCTTGCGCTATACACTGCTACTGGGAGGGTTTCTGCGGTCTACTGTAATCTAGTATGCTCTGCTTTGCACGTGAGGTGCCGGATATTATGTTCGCGGCGCGTTAGTTTGGGTTAGGTTAC
>NW_016916558.1:0-557 GCF_001483705.2 Eufriesea mexicana | reverse complement strand
ATTGCAATGCTATGTATATAGCTAACCAACAGAGTCTTTCGTCCAAATTTACGCAGGAAGGCTCGCTCACCACAACATTAGACGAAAACGTCAATAAAATTGTACTTTTTTGTACTTTTCAGTCAGGTTCTATTGCAATGCAATGGCTATTTCAAACCAATAGGGTCTTTCCTCCTTATTTATGTAGAATATCTTTCTCACCACGCTATTAGTCGAAAATGTCAATAGAATTAAACTTTTCAATCAGATTCTATTATAATGCATTGGCTATAGCATACCAATAAAATCTATCCTCCTTATTTACGCAGAAAGATTCGGTCGCCACAATATTAGACGAAAATGTCAATAACATTGACCCTTTCAGTCAGATTCTATTTTAGTGCATTGGCTATATCAAAACACTAGAATCATTCATCCTTATTTATGCGGAAAGCTTGCTCACCGCAATATTAGTCGAAAATGTCAATTGCATTGAACTTTTCAGTCAGATTATCTTGCAATGCAATGGCTATAGCACAGCAATAGAATCTTTCCTCCTTATTTGCGCACGAAATTTG
>NW_016916557.1:0-487 GCF_001483705.2 Eufriesea mexicana | reverse complement strand
TGTTATTTTCTGCTTGGAGCTGTGGACGCCAGCAATATTTTCCTCGGCAAGTTAGGTTGAGTTTTGCTACGTTTGCTTATGTCACGTTTGGCCAGCTTAGGAAAAAATATATTTGACTTTTGCATCGTGCGCTGCTTTTCGGTTGATTCTTGTTCTTTACTGCGCTCGAATATGTCCCACTCGCCACTGGGGTGGCAAATAAGTGTGGTCTCGGCACGTTAGCATGAGTTAGTTTTCGTTCCGCTAGGTAAGGTTACGAACGCTTGGTCAGGATTTTTGTGACTTTCGTGCTATATACTGCTACTCGGTGGATGTCTGCGTTCTACATTGCTCTACTATACTCTGCTCGTCCAGGGGAGACGTGCATTGGTGGTCATGGCACGTTAGTTTGTGTCAGGTAACGTTAGGTTCGGATAGGCTGGTCAAGTTTGGTTAGGGTGGCCGTGGCTTTCGTGCTGTACTCTACTTTTTGGCGGATTTCTGTGAT
>NW_016916556.1:0-646 GCF_001483705.2 Eufriesea mexicana | reverse complement strand
GGCTATAGCACGCCAATTGTATCTTTCCTCCGCATTTATACAATAAAGTTTGCTCGCCACGAAATTAGTCGAAAATGTTAATAGAATTGAATTTTCCAGGAAGATTATATAGCTTCGCAATGCCTATAGCACGCCAATAGAACCTTTCCTCCTTATTTATGCGAGAAAGGTAACTCACAGTGATATTAGCAGAAAATGTCAAGAAAATTGAACTTTCTTGGCTGGTTCTACAGCATTGCAATTGCTATATCACACCAAGGGGATCTTTCCCGCTTCCTTACGCAAGGAAGTTAGCTCCCCACGATATTAGTCGAAAATGTCAACAAAATTGTATTTTCCAGCCACAATCTATATCATTGCAATGGCTATAGCACTCAAAAAGCATCTTTCCTCATTACATAAGCAAGGAAGTTAGCTCCCCACGATATTAGTCGAAGAAGTCAACAAAATTGAACTTTCCAGCCAGATTCTATAGCATTGCGACGGCTATAGCACGCCAATTGAATCTTTCCTCCGTATTTATACAATAATGTTGGCTCACCACGATATTAGCCGAAAATGTCAATAAAAATGGATTTTCCATCCAGATTCTGCTGCATTGCAATGAATAGAGCACGCCAATTGAATCCTTCCTCCTTATTTATGG
>NW_016916555.1:0-929 GCF_001483705.2 Eufriesea mexicana | reverse complement strand
CCGTAAAAGTCAAAGTTATCATATCCTAATCTAACCAAACGTACCATAACCAAACGTAGCATAGCAGAGCCTAACGCGCCGAGACCACTACTTCTGGCTTCCCCAGAGCAATGCAGAGAGTGTTAGATCACGGTAGAACGCAGAAATCCACCGAAAAGCAGTGTAAAGCACAAAAGTCAAAGCTATTGCCTCCAAACCTAACCAATCGTAACATTACCAAACGTATCGTACCTCAGCCTAACGTGACGCGACCTCTATTGCTGGCCTCCACAGAGCCAACTCGAATATACTAGAGCATAGTAGAGCGCAGAAGTCCGCCACACTTTAGTGTAAATCACAAAAGCCACAGATATCCTATCCTAACCTGACCTAACCTAAACTATCCAAACGTAGCATAACTCAAAGTAACGTGCCGATACCGCCACTACTGGCCCTCTGAGAGCCATGCTGAGTATGTGAGAGCATAGCAGAGTACACAAATCTGCAGAAGAGCAGTGTATAGCACAAAAGCCCTAGCTAGCCCCTCTTAACATAAAAAATCGTTACGTAACCAAACGTAACTTAACACAACCTAATGAGCCGCGATCACAATTACTGGCGACCCAGGGACAAGCAGAGTATGATAGAGCACAGTAGTGCCCAGAAGTTAACCCAATGACCACTTATAGAACAAAAGTCAATGGTACACTCTCCTGTCGAAGTCAAACGTAAAACCATCGAACGTAGCCAAAACCAAACTAACGTGCCGGGCCAATATTTCTGGTCACACCAGAGTCGAGCAGAGTGGGGTAGAGTAATGTAGAGCAAAGGATTCGTGCGTAGAACTCAATTTGTGGCCTCCCGAGAGCCAAGCAGAATACGCTTGTGCGCAGTAGATCGCAGAAATCCACCGAATAGCAGTGTATAGCACAAAGGTCAGAGCCATCCTA
>NW_016916554.1:0-539 GCF_001483705.2 Eufriesea mexicana | reverse complement strand
ATGGATGTATGTATGGTTGTATGCATGGATATATATTTGGGTGTTTGTATGGATGTATGTATGAATGTATGAATGTATGTATGTAAGGTTGTATGTATGGATGTATGTATGGTTGAATGTATGGTTGTATGAATGGATCTGTGTACTGAAATGTGTGTGGATGCATGGAAGAATGGATGGATTGGTGGATGTGTGTATGGATGGAAGAATGTATGGATACATGGATTTATGGATGGGTGGGAGTTTGAATGGATGGATGTATGGAAGTATGGATGTAGGTATGGTTATATGTATGGATGTATGTATTGATGTATGTATGGTTGTATGGATGGGTGGATGGACGGGTTGGTGGATTGATGTACGAATGGATGGATGTATGGTTCGGGTGGATGTATGTGGACGTATGGATGGATGGCAGCATGGATGAGTGGATGTATGAATGGATTGAGGTATGGATGGACGGATGTACGGATGTCTGGATATATGGTTTTGTATATGTATGGATGTATGGATGGTTGGATGTATCGATGGAAGGAAGT
>NW_016916553.1:0-794 GCF_001483705.2 Eufriesea mexicana | reverse complement strand
GAGCATAACACAAAAGGCAGAGCTATTCAAACCAAACGTAGCCCAACATAACCTAGCGAAACGCAACATAACTCACCCTGGCGTGCCACGACCACCATTGCTGGCCTACACGGATCCGAGCAGATTACAGCAGAGCTATGTGGAGCATTGAAATTCACCGAATACTAGTTTATAGCGCAAGTGTCAGAGCTACCCTGTCCTAACCTAAGCTAACAAGGCATATTCTAACTTAACCCAACTCAAGCTTACGTACCGAGACCAGATTCGCTAGCACGCAGAGCCAAGCAGAATATACTAGAGCACAGTAGACCCCAGAGATCAACCGAATAGCACTGTATAGCACAAAAGTCATAGCTTCCCTATAATGAGCTATCCAAACTTATTCAAACCAAACGTAAGCTAACTGAATGTAACGTGTCGAGGGCAATATTACTGGGATAACCAGAGCCAAACAGAATACAAAGGAGCACAGTAGAGCGCAGAAAGCCGCCAAATAGCAGCGAATACCACAAATTTCAAGGATACCTTAATCTTGCCTGGCCCAATCTGACCTAACCAAACATAGATTACCTAAACCTCACGGGACAGGACCACAATTGGAGGCCTCCCCAGAGCCATACGTAGCGAATTACAGCACTGTGGAGAGCAGAGATGCACCGAAAAGAAATGCGTAGCACGAAATTCTGGTTCTTCCCCTCCTAACTTAACCAAGCATAACATAACCGAAGGTCACATAACTCAACCTAACGTGGGCATACCACCATTGCTGACCTCTGCGGAGACAAGCCGAGTAA
>NW_016916552.1:0-2105 GCF_001483705.2 Eufriesea mexicana | reverse complement strand
GGTGTAGAGCACAAGAGTCAAATGTATCATGTCCCAACGCAACCAATCGTAACGAAACCAAACTTAACCTAACTCACATAGCGCACCGCGAACAATAACTCTGGCCACCCCTAATCCAAGTAGAATATACTAGGGCACAGAATAGTGCAGGCATCCACCGAATCTCAGTGCATGGCTCAAAATTGAAAAATACCATAACCTAACCTGACCTACCCTAACCAAGGGAGGCGTGGCATAGCTCAACGTAACGTACCGCGGTCACTGCTCTTGGCCTCTCCAGAGCCAAGCAGAGTGTTGTAGAGCACAGTAGATCTCTGAAATCCACCGACTAACAGTATATAGTAAGGAAGCCAAAGCTATCGTAACCAAATTTCCTATGACCTAGCCTAACAGAACGTAACCTGAATAAAACTAACGTGCCGCGAGCTCTATTACTCGCTACCCCAGAGTGGAGCAGAGTATAGTAGAGCACAGTAGATCACAGAAATCCAACTGACAACAGTGTACAGCACAAAAGTCAAAGCTACCCACTCCTAACCTAGCCAATCGCAACATACCCAAACGTAACCTAACTCAACCTGTCCTGTCACGACCACTATTTCTCGCCACCCCAGTGCCGAACAGAGTATGGTAGAGCAAGGTCTGGCACAGGGACACACCGAATTGCCGCGTATAGCACAAAAGTCTAAGTTAACCTATCCTAACCTAACCAAACGTAAGATAAACATACCTAACCTAATATAGCCTATCGTGCATGGGCCACAATTGCTGTCCTCCACGTCGCCAAGCGGATCATATTAGTAGAAGGTAGAGGGTAGGAATTCGTCGAACGTCAGCGTGTAGCAGGTATGTCAAAGCTATCCTAACATATCCCAAACTAACTTAACCAATCCTAACGTGCTGAGACCACAATATCTGGCAAACTCAAACACAAGCAGAGCATACTAGAGCACGGTAGGGTGTAGTAGTAGTGTATAGCAGAAAAGTCAAATCTAGCCTGCACTTACCTGACTGACCAAGCAGTAACGTGGCCAAACGTAACATGACTCATCCTGACGAGCCGAGTCCAATATTGCTGGCCTCCACAGAGCCAAGCAGTGTATACTAGATCACAGTAGAGCGCAGAATTCCAACGGGTTGCAGTGTACATCACAAAAGTCAAAGCTATCCTAGCCAAACCTATCCAGACGTAACCTAACCAAACGTAACCTAACGCAACCTGTCGTGCCACGACCACTATCGCTGGAGTCACCAAAGAGAAGCAGAACCCATTACACGACAGTACAGCGCTGAAGTCTATAGAATAGCAGTGTATAGCAGGAGAGTCAAAGCTATCCAAAAGTAACCAAGCAAACATGACGTAACCGAACGTATCCTAGGTTACAGTAACGTGCCGAGACGACTATTGCTGTCATTCACAGAGCCAAGCAGAACATACTGCAGCACAGTGGAAACCAGAACTCCACTGAATGGCGGTGTAGAGCACAATAGTCAAGGATGTCGCATCCTGACCAAACCAAACGTAACATATCCAAACGGAGACTAACCCTACCTAGCATGGCGAGCAAAAGTCGAAGTTATCCTCTCCTATCCTAGCCAATCGTAACATTCCTAAACGAAACGTAACTCAACCTAACGTGCAGCGACAGCTATTGCTGGCGTCCATAGTGCAGAGCATAATATGCTAGAGCACAACAGAGCGTAGAAACCGATCGCATTGCAGCGCACAGCACAGTAGTCAAAGGTACCCTGACCAAACCTGACCTAACATAATCTAGCCAACCGTAACATAACTCAACATAACATGCTGCGACCGCTTTTGTTGGCGTCCGCAGAGAGCACCGGACTATGATAGATGTCAGTAGATCACAGAAGTCAATAGAATATCAGCGTTAAGCACAATGGTCAAAGCTATCCTAACCTAACCCAACACAAGGTAACCAAGCGATACGTAATCCAGCTCAACCTAACGTGTCGCGACCGGTACAGCTGGCCTCCACAGAGTCAAGCAGGACATATTCGAGGAAAGTAGAGAGCAGAAGTCCATAGTATAGCAGTGTATAGCAGAAAAGTTGAAGACATCCAATCCTTACCAAAGCTAACTT
>NW_016916551.1:0-1089 GCF_001483705.2 Eufriesea mexicana | reverse complement strand
TATTCTACTTCTCTCTGGGGATGTCAGTAATAGTGGCCGGGGCAGGCTAGGATGAGTTAAGTTACGTTCGGTTAGGTTAGGTTAGGCTAGGTTTGGCCAGGAAATATTTGTCTTTTGTGCTATACACAGCAATAAGGTGGATTTCTACGCCCAACTGTGCCCTAGAACATTCTGCTTGCCTCTGCGGAGGACACCAATATTGGCCTCAGCACGTTGGGTTGAGTTAGGGTACGTTCAGTTATGTTTCGTTTGGCTAGGTTAGGAGAGGATTCATCTGACTTTTGAGGTATAGACTGCAATTCGGTGGGCTCCGGTGATCTACTAAGCCTTATGAAGCTCTGCTTGGCGATGGGGAGGCAAGCAATATTGGACTCGGCTCGAGAGTCTTAGTTATTCTACGTCAGGTTTGGTTAGGATTGGCCAAGTTAGTTAAGTGTGTCTTTTACTTTTGCGCTCTACACTGCTATTTGGTGGTTTTCTGCTCTATCCTGTATTCAGCCATACTCTTCTCGGCTGCATGGACGCCAGAAGAAATGGTCTCTGCACGTTAGATTGAATTATGTTACGTTTGGTTATGATAGGTTAGTGTGGGTCATTTTATTATGGCTTTCACTTTTCTGCTGTGCACTGCCATCCTATGGACTTCTGCGCTCTTCTCTTCTCTGACATGTACTGCTTGGCCCTTGGGAGTCCAGCATTTGACTTTTGCGCTATACTCTGATATTCGGTGGAGCTCTGCTCTCTACTGCGATCTTAGATGGACTGCGTCGCTCTGAGGAGGCCAGAAATAGTTGCCGCGACGCGTCAGGCTTAGTTTCGTCACGTACGGCTATATAAGGTTTGGGTCAGGTTTGGATATTCATGACTTTTCTGCTCTACCCTGCGATTCTATAGGTCACAGGCTCCCCTCTCCTCTAATATGAACTGCTTGGCGATGGGGAGGTCAGCAATAGTGGTCTAGGCACGTTATGCTTTATTGGGATAAATTTGGTTGTGCTACGTTTGATATGGCCAGGACAGGATAACTTTGAGCTCTGTGCTATGCACTGCTACTCGGTGCATGTCTGCGCTCTACATTGCTCTAATATA
>NW_016916550.1:0-1293 GCF_001483705.2 Eufriesea mexicana | reverse complement strand
ATGTATGGATGTATGCATGAATGTAAGTATGGATGTTTGTATGGATGTATGTAAGTGTGTACGAATGGATTTTTACGTCTGGGTGGATGGATGGACTGTTGGGTTGATGTATGGATGGACGGATGCATGGATCGATCGATGTATGAATGGGTGGATGTATGGATGGATGGATGTATGGAAGGATGGTTGTACGGATGGATGGATGGCTGTGTCGATAGATGGAGGTATGGATGCACAGAGGTGTGGATGGACTGATCTACGGATGTATGTATGTATGGATGTATATATGTATGGATGTATGGATGGATGGATGTGCGATTAGGTGGATTTATGTATGGGTGGATGGATGGAGGGATGTATGGATGCGTGTATGGAAGGGCGAATGTACGGATGTATCTATGGGTGGATGTATCGATGTATGTATGGATGTATGTACGGATGTATCTATGAATGTTTGTATGGGTGAGTGTATGGGTTTATGTATGGATGTATGGATGTATGTATGGATGCATGTTTCGATGGATGACTGTATGGATGGTTGGAAGTGTGGATGGATTGACGTACGGATGGAAGAATGTACGGATGTATGGATGTATGGATTTATATATGTATGGATATATTGATGGATGGATGTATCGAGTGGTGGAGTTACGAATGGACGGGTTTATGGATGTAAGGTCGTGTTGATGTATGGATGTATAAATGGATGGGTGTATGAATGGGTAGATTTATGGATCGGTGGATGTGTGGATGCGTGGTCGTATGAATCGGTGGATGTATGGATGAATGCATATATGGATGGATTGAGATATGGATGGACGGTTGTACGGATGTATGGATGTATATATGTGTGTATGTATGGATGTATGGATGTATATGTGTGTGTATGTATGGATGTATGGATGGTTGGATGTATCGATGGATGGAAGTACGAATGGATGGATTTATGGATATATGGATGGTGGATGTATGGATGTATGAATGGATGAATGGATGGATTGATATATGGATGAATGGATGGTTGGATGGAAGTATGGATGGACTGCGGTATGGATGCATGTATGTATGGATGAATGGTTGTATGGATGGGAGGATGTATGAATGGATTGAATTATGGGTGGACGGGTGTTCGGATGTATCGATGTATGGAAGGATGGATCTACAGATGGATGGATGTATGGTTGTATAGATGTATGGGTGTATGGATGTATGGATGGACGTATGTATGGATGGATACATTTATGGATGGATGGATGAATGAATGGATGTGTGGATGGATGAATGGATGGATGT
>NW_016916549.1:0-712 GCF_001483705.2 Eufriesea mexicana | reverse complement strand
ATAGCTGGCCAATAAAATCTTTCCTCCACATTTATGCAAGAAAATTTCCTCACGACGATATTAACCGAAAATGTCAATAAATTTGAATTTTCGAGGCATAATCTATAGCATTGCAATGGCTATAGCACGCCAACAGATTCTTTCCTCATTATTTATGCAAGAAAGTCAGCTCACTACGATATTTGTCGAAAATGTCAATAAAATTGTATTTTCAAGCCAGATTCTCTAGTTTTGCAATGGCTATAGCTCGCCAGTAGAATCTTTCCTCCTTACACATGCAAGGATGTCAGCTCACCGCAATACTAGCCGAAAATGTCAATAAAATTGAAATTTCCATCCAGATACCACGGAATTGAAATGGTCATAGCACGCCAATAGAATCTATCGTCCATATTCATTCAAGAAAGTTAGCTCACCGCGATGTAAGCCGAAAATGTCAATAAAATTGAATTTTCCAGCCAGATTCTATAGTTTTGCAATGGCTATAGCTCGCCAGTAGAATCTATCCTCCTTACACATGCAAGGACGTCAGCTCACCGCAATACTAGCCGAAACTGTCAATAAAATAGAATTTCCCATCCAGATAGTGTAGACTTGCAATGGCCATAGCTGGCCAATAGAATCTTACCTCCGCATATATGCAAGAAAGCCACCTCACGACGATATTAGTCGAAAATGTCAATAAAGTTGAATTTTCGAGGCATATTCTATA
>NW_016916548.1:0-622 GCF_001483705.2 Eufriesea mexicana | reverse complement strand
ATCCATTCATTCATCAATCCATCCATACATACATACATATATACATCCATGCATCCATACATCAGTACATCCATACATTCGTTCATCAAAACATCCATACATCCATACAGCCATAAGTCCGTCCATCCGTATATCCGTCCAACCATAGATCCATACATCCATACATCCATACATCCATAAATCCAGTCATACAGCCATCCATCCGTACATACATCCTTCCATACATCCATCCATCCACACATCCACCCACCCATACATCCATCGATCCATACATCCATACAACAATCCATCCATCCACCCATCCATACATCCATACATACGTCAATGCATATATCCATACATGCACAGATACATTCGTCCATACATACATCCATAGACACATCCTTCCATTCATCCATCCATGCACACATACTTCCATCCATACAAACATCCTTACATACATCCATGCATACATCCATACGTACATCCGCACGAACATCCACACATACATCCATACATCCT
Organism: Eufriesea mexicana; assembly: GCF_001483705.2. Classification (NCBI taxonomy): domain Eukaryota; kingdom Metazoa; phylum Arthropoda; class Insecta; order Hymenoptera; family Apidae; genus Eufriesea; species Eufriesea mexicana. Next base: position 121 of record NW_016916548.1, on the reverse strand, counting down.
TACAATCATGCATCCACACATCTGTACATCAAAACATCCATTCATCCATATATACTGCCATCTACACATACATCCATGCATACATCAATACATCCATTTATCCATTCATACATCCATACAT
>NW_016916547.1:280-488 GCF_001483705.2 Eufriesea mexicana | reverse complement strand
TGACCTGACCAGACTGTTCTGACCTGACCTGACCAGACCTGACATGGCCTGACCTGGCCTGACATAAACAGACTAGAACTGACCTTACCTGACCAGACCTGATCTGTCCTGACTTAAACCAGCCTTACCTGACATGACCTGTCCTGACTGACCTGACTTGACCTGACTGAACTGACCTGACCTGAACTCACACGACCTGGCCTCGCCA
>NW_016916547.1:0-201 GCF_001483705.2 Eufriesea mexicana | reverse complement strand
CCTGACCTGATCTGACCTGACATGACCTGATCTAACTTGACCTGACTTTGCCTGACCTGGCCTGACCTGAACTGACCTGAACTGACATCATCTGATCCGACCTGACCTGACATGACCTGGGCTGACCTGTCCTGACCAGACCTGACTTGACCTGACCTAACCAGACCTGACCTGACCTGACCAGCCCCAACCTTGCCTGGC
>NW_016916546.1:0-1033 GCF_001483705.2 Eufriesea mexicana | reverse complement strand
TCGCCTAACGCCTTCAATCCAATGGCAGGTACAGCCATCTACTTGCCAGAGGACTGTTCTATTGAAAATATATAGCCTGATATAGCTCGGCGAATAGATCGCCTAACGCCTTCAATCCAATGGCAAGTACTGCCACCTGATTGCCAGGGTCAACTTGCCAGAGATTTGGTCTAATCAAAATCTATAATCTGTTATAGCTTTGCGAATAGGGCGCCTAACGCCTTCAATCCAATGGCAAGTACAGCCATCTACTCGCCAGAGAATAGGTCTATTCAAAATCTAGAACTTGCTAGAGATTGGTGAATAGGTCGCCTAACGCCTTCAATCTAATGGCAAGAACAGCCATCTACTTGCCAGAGAAGAGGTCTATTTGAAATCTATAAGCTGTTATAGGTTGGTGAATAGATCTCCTAACTATAGATCGCCTAACGCCTTCAATCCAATGACAAGTACAGCCATCCACTTGCCCGATGATATATCCATTCAAATTGTATATTCTGTTATAGCTTGGTGAATAGTGCGCCCAACACCTTCAATCCTATGGCAAGCACAGCCATCTACTTGCCAGACAATAAGTATATTGAAAATCTAGAATCTTTTATAGCCTGGTGAGAACATCTCCTATCGGCTTCAATCCAATGCCAAGAACAGCCATCTCCTTGCCAGAGAATAGGTCTATTCAAAATCTATATTCTGTTATAGCTTGGTGAATAGATCGCCTAACGCCTTCAATCTAATGGCAAGTACAGCCATCTACTTGCCAGAGAATTGGTCTACTCAAAATCTATTACCTGTCACAGCTTGGCGACTCGGCCGCATAACGCCTTCAATCTAATGGCAAGTACAGCCATCTAGTTGCCGGAGAAAAATTCGGTCGCCTAACGCCTTCAATCTAATGGCAAGTACAGCCATCTAGTTGCCGGAGAATAGGCCTGTTTGAAATCTATAACCTATTGCAGCATTGTGAATAGATCACTTAACGCCTTCAATCCAATCGCAAGTACAGCCATCTACTTGCCAGAGAATAGGTCTA
>NW_016916545.1:0-517 GCF_001483705.2 Eufriesea mexicana | reverse complement strand
CGAATATTTCCTCCTTATTTATGTAAGAAAGTTAGCTAACCACAATATTAGCCGGAAATGTCATTAAAATTGAGTCTTTCAGCAACACTCTATAGCATTGCAACGGCTACAGCTGGCGAATAAAATCTTTCCTCCTCGATTATGCAAGAAAGTTAGCTCACCACGATATTAGTCGAAAATGTAAACAAAATTGAACTTTCCACCCAGGTTCTATATCATTGCGGTGGCTACAGCACGCCAACTGGATCTTTGCTCCTTATTTATGCAATGAAGATAGCTCACCACGATATTAGTCGAAAATGTCAATAAAATTGTATTTTCCAAACACATTGGATATCTTGCAATGGCTATAGCACGCCAATATTATCTTTCCACCTTATATATGCAAAAGAGTTAGCTCACCACAATATTAGCCGGAAATGACAATATATTTAAGTTTTTCAGCCACATTCTGAAGCATTGCAATGGCTTCAGCTCGCCAATAGTATCTTTCCTATTTATTTATGCAAGAAACATA
>NW_016916544.1:0-562 GCF_001483705.2 Eufriesea mexicana | reverse complement strand
TATAGCAAAAAAGGCAAAGATATCCTATCCTTACATGGACAAATATAAGCTAACCAAACATTGGTTATGTCAACGTATCGTGCAGACTAAACATTGCTTATGTCAACGTATCGTGCAGAGACCATTATTACTGGCCTCCCCAGAGCGAAGCGTAACACATTAGAGGAGAGTAGAGCGCAGAAATCCACCGAAGAGCTGTGTGCAGAGCAAAAGTCAAAGTTACCCTAACATAACCTAGCCTATCCTAGCATAACCAAACGTACCCTGGTTACAGGTAACGTGTCGAGACCATTATTTTTGGCCTCCCAGTGGCAAGCAGAATGTAATAGAGGACAGTAGAGCGCAGGAACCCGCCGCATTCCGGTGTACAGTAAAAAGAAGAAAAGTCAGAGATACCCAATCCATACTTGAGATAACCTAAACTAACTGAACGTGGCATATATATACATAACGTGCCGAGGCCACTATCGCTGGCCGTCTGAGAGCCAAGCAGAACGTACTAGAGTACAATAGAGCGCAAAAATCCAGTGAAAAGCTGCGCACAGCACAAAAGTCAATGCTA
>NW_016916543.1:0-2280 GCF_001483705.2 Eufriesea mexicana | reverse complement strand
CTGCTTGGCTCTAGTGAGGCCAGCAATGGTTGTCTCGTCATGTTAGGTTGAGTTATGTTACGTCTGTGTTCGTTAGGTTTCGCTAATGTGTCTGGTTCTCCTTGAATTTCGTCATACATTGCTTTTCGGACAATTTCTGCGCTCGATTGTGCTATAACACATTCTGCTTGGATCAGGGTAGGACAGCAGTAGTCGTCGCGGCGCGTTAGGTTGTGTTAGGCTACGATTGCTTATGACACGTTTGGTTAGGTTAGGACAGAAGAGCTTAGACTTTCGTAACATACACAGGTGTTCTGTGGATTTTAGCTATCTGTTGTGCTCTGATATGTTCTGCTTGTCTCTCTGGTGGTCAGTGTTAGTTGTCCCGGCGCGCCAGGTATAGTTATGTTACGTTTAGTTGGGTTAGATTACGACATGGTTGGTAGGTATAGCTTTGTCTTTCGTACTGTACGCTGACTTTCCGTGGATGTCTGTGGTCTAAAGTGCTCTACAATATTCTCCTTGGCTCTGTGAATGCCAGCAGCAGTGTCCACAGCACGACATGTTGAACCACGCTTGGTTTGGTTGGGTTAGGTTCGTTCAGGTTAGGTTAGGTATTCTTCGTTTTTTGTGCTATACTCTGCCAATCAGAGTATTTCTGCCATTTACATTGCTATACCATACTTTGCCCGGCCCTGGGGATACGAATAATAGTGGTCGATTTAGGATGAACAATGCTACGCTTCGCTCGGTTAGGTCTGGCCATGTCTGGTGAGGATAGGCATTGCCTTCAGGCTATACACTCTTAACTGGTGGGTTTCTGAGTCCTGCTGTGCTTTACTTCATTATGGTTTGCTCTGGGGAGGCCAGGAGCAGTGGTTGCGTCACGATATTTTCTGCTATGGTACGTTTGGTTAGGTTGGGTTTGGGCACCTTAGGTTAGGACATCTACGGCGTTTGTGTTATACACTGCAATGCGGTGAGTTTATGTGCGCTGCTGTGCTGTAATATATTCTGATCGGCGCTGGAGAGGACAAAAATCGAGGTCTCGGCACGTTAGCGTGATTTAGGTAACGTTTGGTTATGTTGTGTTAGTTGGCGTTAGTTCTGGGTAGCTTTGACTATCGTGGTATACACGGCTATCCGAAGGGCTTCAGGCTCTACTATGCTCTGCTCGATCCTGGGATGGCCAGCACTAGCAGTCGCGGTTCCTTAGGTAGTCCTATATTCCGCTTAGTCGTATTACGTTTGGTCAGGTCAGTATAGGATAGCTGTGGCTTTTGTGCTATACACTGCCATTCGTCGTATTTTTACGCTCAACATTGCTCTACTACGCTCCGCTCACACCGGCGGTGGCCACTAAGAATGTTCCCGGCACGTTGTCTGGCTTAGGCTGCGATTGGATATGTTAGGCTTGGTTAAGGTAGGAGAGGTTTGCTATAACTTTTACGCTATGCACTGCTATTCAGTGGATTTCTCCGCTCTACTGTGCTCCACTATACTCTGCTGGACTCTGCGTAGGCCAGCAATAGCTGTCGATGCACGCTATTCTCAGTCATTCTACGTTTTATTTGATTGCGTTGTGTTAGGTTAGGATAGGATAGCATTGACTTCCGTGCTTTTCACCGCTCTCCGGTGGATTCCTGCCATCTAACTTGGCCTACTACACACTGCTCGACTATGGCGAGACCAGTAATAGTGGTCTCGGCACGTTAGGTTGAGTTAGGCAAAGTTTGGTTGGGGTAAGTTTGCCTGGGTTTGGTAGGGATAGCTTCTTCTTACGTGGTATGCCCTCCTGTGCGGTGGATTTCTGCTTTCCATTGTGCTCTAGTATATTCTGCTTGGCTCGGCGGAGGCCAGCAACTCTAGTCTCGGCGCCCTCTGTTTAGTTAGGCTACGCTCGGTTTGGCTATGTTAGGAAAGGTTGGTTTACGGAACCTCCCACTTTTGAGCTATACACTCCAGTGCGAAGCATAACTGCGCTCTACTTTGCTGTACCATGAACTGCGTGGTTCTGGGGAGGCAAGCACGTGTGGCCTCGGTACGTTGGGCTGAGTCAAGCTACGTTCGACTGTGTCACATATGGTTTCGTTAGGATTGGGTAGCTCCGACTGTCGAGCTGTGCACTGCGATTCTGTGGACTTCTACCCACTACTCACGCCTAATACGCTCTCCTTGGCTCTGATTACCGCAGCAATAGAATTCTCGGCGCGTTAGGAGGTGCTAGGACACGCTTGGTTACGTAACGTTTGGTTTGTTAAGATTGGGTAGCTTTGACTTTTGTGCTGTACACTGTTTTAC
>NW_016916542.1:0-1584 GCF_001483705.2 Eufriesea mexicana | reverse complement strand
ACTTCGCTCTACTATACCCTGCTCGACACACGGCATGCCGGCGATAGTGTCCGTGGCACGCTACGTTTAATTGCGCTACGCTTGGTTAGGTTAGGTTAAGTTAAGTTCGGTTAGGATAGCCTTGCTGTTCGGTTAGGATAGCCTTGCCTTTCGTGCCATACACTGCTTTCGGTGGATTCTTGTGATATACAGTGCTCTACTACATTCCGCGTTGCTCTGGGAAAGCCAGGAGCAGTGGTTGCGGCACTTCATGTTGTGTTACGCTCCGCTCGGTTAGGTTAGATTAGGTCAGGTTATGTTATGTTATCTACGGCTTTTATGCTATTCACTGTAGTTTGGTAGGTTTCTGAGCCCTACTGTGCTCCAGTGCAATCTGCTTGTCTCAGTGGAGGCCAGAAGTAGTGGACGCGGGACTTCATGTTGTGATGTATTGCGTTAGGTTATGCGTATTGGTTATGTTAGGATATGATAGCTCTGACTTATGTGCTACATAATGCGACGCGGCGGATTTCTGCGCTCTACTGTGCCCTAGTATATACTAGCTGGCTCTGGCAGTGCCAGCAAAAGTGGTCTCGACGCGTTGGGTTTAATGCTGTTATGCATGTCTATGTTACGCTTGGCCAGGTTGGGACGCGATAGCCTCGACATTTGCGCTGTACACTGCTGTTCGGGTGATTCCTATTTTCTAATGCACCCTTGCATCTTCTGCTTGCCTATGGGGATGCCAGTAGTATTGGTTTCGTCACGCTACGTTGAGTTACACTACCTGTGGTAGGTAATGTTAGGGTATCTTTCGCTTTTGTCATTGCCACTGCAATGCAGTGGGTTTCTGCGCATCACTGTGCTCCAATACGTTCTGCTTGGCCCTGGGGAGGCGAGCAATTGTGTTCTGGTCACGCTAGAGTGAGTTTGGTTGCGTTTCGTTGGGTTAGGCTAGGAACGTTCTGTTAGTATTTCTTTGCCTCTTGTGCTGTACACTGCAATCAGGGGGATTTCCGCGCTCGGAATTGCTCTACTATAACCCAACCAACTGTGGAGTGGCGAGCAGTAGTGGTCGTGGCACGTTAGCTTTGGTCAGGTTACGCTTTACTTGAACAGGTTAGGTAACGTTTTGTTTGGATAGCTTTAGCTTCCGCGCAATATACTACTTTCATATTGATTCCTGCGATCTACTGTGCTCTACAACCTTCTGCCTGCCTATGGGGAGTCCCAGAGTAGTGTTCGCGGCACGTTATGTTGATTGATGCTACGTTTGGTTAGGTTACGTTACGTCAGGTTATGCAAGGATATCTACGGGTTTTGTGCTATTCACTGCAATGCGGTTGATTTCTGCGCTCTGCTGCGCTCTAGTACATTCTGCTTGTCTCTGCGGAGGCCAACAATAGTAGTCTCGTTATGTTAGGTTGAGCTGCGTTACGTTTGGATGCGTTACGTTTGGTTATGTTACGATAGGATATCTTTCACTTTTGTGCTATACACGGCAATGCCGCGGACTTATGCGCTCTACTGTGCCCTGGAATGTTCTGGTTGGCTCTGGGGAGACCAGCAATAGTTGTCTCGGCACATTAGGTTCAGTTGCGTTAC
>NW_016916541.1:0-213 GCF_001483705.2 Eufriesea mexicana | reverse complement strand
CCAAGCTACACTAGCCAAACATATTCGAACCTAACCTAACCAAACATAGAACAACTAAACCTATAGTGGCGAGACCACTACTGCTGGCCTCTACAGTGCCAAACTGAATATGCTAGAGCACAGTAGAGCGCAGAAATCCGCCGAATAGGCATGCATATCGCAAAAGTCAAAGCCATGCTAGCCAAATGTAACCTAATCTAACCTAACCAAACG
>NW_016916540.1:0-500 GCF_001483705.2 Eufriesea mexicana | reverse complement strand
CCTTTGACTTTTGTGCTACACACAGCTATTCGGCTTGTTTCTGCGCTCTGCTGTGCTCTAGTACACTCTGCTTAGATATGGGGCTCAGCAGCATTGGTCTCGGCTCGTCAGTCTGAGCTGTGTTGCGTTGGGTAATGTTACGTTTGGCTAGGTGAGGAGAGCATAGTTGTGACTTTTGTGCTGTACACTGCTATTCGGTGGACTTCTGCGCTCTACTGCCATCTAATGTTCCCCGCTATGTTCAGGGAATACCAGAAATAATGGCCTCGGCTCGATATGATGTGTTTGGTTACGTTTGGTTTGGTTAGGTTTGTTTTGGTTAGGTTGGTATATCATGACTTTCGTAACATACACTGCCGGTCTATGGACCCAAGCGTCCTAATATCCTCTAATATGCTCAGCTTTGCGACGTGGAGACCAGCAGCAGTGGACTAGGTACATTAGGTTGGGATAAGTTGTGTTTGGTTTGGTTAGGTTATGTCAAGATTGTTTTGGGCATC
>NW_016916539.1:0-527 GCF_001483705.2 Eufriesea mexicana | reverse complement strand
GCAATGATATAGAATTTGGCTGGAAAGTTCAATAATATTGACAGTTTCGACTATTATCATGGTAAACTATCCTTCTTGCCTAAATAAGCAGGGTAGATTCTTTTGGCGTGCTATAGACACTGCAATGATATGGAATATGGTTGGAAAATTCAATTTTATTAACATTTTCGGTGTAATATCGTGGTGAGTTACCTTTCTTGCATAAATAAGGAGGAAAGATTCCTTTGGCGTGCTATAGGCATTGCAAAGATATAGAATGTGCCTGGCAGATTCAATTTTATTGACATTTTCGACAAATATCGTGGTGGGATAACTTTCTTGCATTACCAAGTAGGAAAGATTATATTAGCAAGCTATAACCATTACAATGCTATAGAATCTGAACGGAAAATTCAATTTTTTTGACATTTTCGAATAATATTTTTGTGCGCTACCTTTCTTGCATAGATAAGGAGGAAATATTGTTTTGGCGTGCTATCGCCATTGCAATGATATAGAATCTGGCTGGAAAGTTCAATAATATTTAC
>NW_016916538.1:0-741 GCF_001483705.2 Eufriesea mexicana | reverse complement strand
CGGCACATTAGTTTGAGTTATGCCACGTTTTGTTATGTTAGGTTTGGCCTGGTTAGGTAAGGGCATCTTTAACTCCTGCGCTATACCCCGCCATTCGGTGGACTCCTGCGCTCTGCATTGCCCTAATAAGTTCTTTGCGTGCTCTGGTGATGGTAGCAATAGTGGTACCGGCACGTTAGTGTGTGTTATATTACGTTTGGTTACGTTACGATTGTTCAGGTTAGAATAGGGTAGCTTTGACCTTTGTGCTGTACACTGTGATATACGGATGATTTCTGCGCTCTACTGTGCTCCAATACGTTCTGCTGGTCTCTGGGCTGGCCAATAATAGTGGCCTTGGCGTGTATGGCTGAGGCAGGTTACGCTTGGCTTGGTTATTTTAGGCTAGGTTTTCTTAGGGTAGCCTTGAGGTTCGTGGTATGAACTGCAATTCGATCTATGTCTGCGCTGTGCACCGCTCTGCTATCCTCTGCTTGCCTCTGGGGAGGCCAGCAACTGTTGTCGTGGCAAATTTGGTTGAGTTAAGATTGCTATCCTCTGCTTGCCTCTGGGGAGGCCAGCAACTGTTGTCGTGGCAAATTTGGTTGAGTTATGTTACGTTTGGCTTGGTTAGGGTTGGCTTAGCTTGGTCAGGATGGTTTTGCCTGTTGTGCAGTACACTGTAATTCGGTGGACTCCTGTGCGCTACTGCGCTCCTGTATATTCTGCTTGGCCATGGTGTGGCCGGCAATAGTGCTCTCG
>NW_016916537.1:0-1129 GCF_001483705.2 Eufriesea mexicana | reverse complement strand
CGCTACCTTTCTTGCATAAATAAGGAGGAAAGATTCTTTTGGCGTGCTATTGCCATTGCAATGCCAAAGAGTCTGGTTGTAAAAATCAATTTTAATGACATTTTCAACTAATATGGTGGTGAGCTAACTTCCTTGCATAAATAAGGAGGAGGGATTCTATTGGCGTGCTATACCCTCTGAAATGCTGCAGAATCCGGCTGGAAAATTCAATTTTATTGGCATTTTCGACTAATATTGTGGTGAGCTGCCTTTCTTGCATATATAAGGAGGAAAGATTCTACTGGCGTGCTATAGGCATTGCAATGCTATAGAATCTGGATGGAAAATTCAATTTTATTGACATTTTCGACTAATACCGTTGTGAGCTAACTTCCTTGCATAAGTAAGGAGGAAAGATACTTTTGGCGTGCTATAGCCATTGCAATGATGTAGAATCTGGATGGAAAGTTCAATAATATTGACAGTTTCGACTTTTATCGTGGTGAGCTATCCTTCGTGCCTAAATGAGCAGGGTACATACTATTGGCGTGCTATAGACACTGCAATGATATAGATTGTTGTTGGAAAATTCATTTTTATTATCATTTTCGGCTAATATCGTGATTCGTTAACTTTGTCGCAAAGATAATTAGGATAGATTCTAAAGGCGTGCTATAGGCATTGCAATGCAATAGAATCCTCTTGGGAAATTCAATTTTATTGACATTATTAACTAATATCGCGGTGAGCTAACTTTCTTGCATAAATAAGGAGGAAGGATTCTATTGGCGTGCTATACCCGCTGAAATGCTGCAGAATCCGCATGGAAAATTCATTTCTATTCACATTTTCGTCTAATATTGTGGTGAGCTGCCTTTCTTGTATAAATGAGGGGGAAAGATTCTACTGGCGTGCTATAACCATTGCAATGATATATAATGTGTCTGGCAGATTCAATTCTATTGACATTTTCGACAAATATCGTGGTGAGCTAACTTTCTTGCATAAACAAGGAAGAAAGATTATATTAGCAAGCTATAACCATTTCAATGCTATAGAATCTGGACGGAAAATTCAATTTTATTGACATTTTCGAATAATATTGTGGTGCGCTACCTTTCTTGCATAAATAAGGAGGAAAGATACTTTT
>NW_016916536.1:0-1089 GCF_001483705.2 Eufriesea mexicana | reverse complement strand
TAGGGGTAATAAACGACCGATGGGGTCACCAGCGCGCGGGTGGACCCCAGGTACCCCACCTTGCAGGAGAGGGTTTCCTCCGCTATCGTTATTTTTTGGGGGAACCTTCCCTTTCTCCAAGGTCACGGATTCGCGAACCAAGGGAACGCCCTTGGTCAAAAACAGCCAATCATATTTGGCGAGCTCCCGATTTTTCCTGAGACCGATCTTAGGAAGATCGGAGCTCACTTCCGTACGAGATCTTAGAGACGTCGGGTCTCTCTCAAACACTACTTCTCGAAACATCAGAGACATCGGTTCTCTTGAACCAGTTCTCTTCAAATCAACAACACGCCACGTTCTTTTCGAAACGTCGAACGTCGTAGACACGACTCTTTTCCGCTCGTGCAACTTAAACAGTTGCCTAATATTAATTTGGCGGCAACACGTGCCGTAGTCTCGAGACGACCTTACAACCCGTCGGAATATACGAGAATTCGATAGCGACGCGACGCGACAGTCACCCTCTGAAGGGTCACCCTCAGTTTTCAATGAGGAAAGCCGTGGTATCTCACGTGGCCTGGCCCCGACCTCCTAAAACTCGTTTGACCGCCAGACTTTAATGGGACCTCTATACCTAACGAAATGTTCCCTAAAGGAACACTTCGACCATCGTATCCTAACGGTGTCTAAAAATATCCTACATTACTATATTTATACTTTTAATTACTATATTTATTTTTCGCGACGGATTGACAAAGAAGGCCCACCGTTAGAAGGGCAACTCGAAGAGCGGATGATAGAGTTTTACTAGAGCAGCGTGTGATAGGAACGAAAAAATATTGTATCCAACACAGTAAAGTACAATCGGCCACCGAGTAATGAACTTATTCAACACGTTAAACGCCACACCGGTCCCTAGGACCGACGCTAGACTTTCCGTTCGGGCCTCGCTGGTCCGTACGGCCCGAAAGGGCCCCCAAGACGGCTAACTGTGGTGTTAATCCTTGAAATATCGTTTCCAGTATTCCGTTCATTCTTTTGTTTACTGTGTATCTAAATGTGAAGGCTCTGAAATTTTACAAGTACCAGTGTTGCGGCCCTAGGACC
>NW_016916535.1:0-559 GCF_001483705.2 Eufriesea mexicana | reverse complement strand
TGCCATTGGATTGAAGGCGTTAAGCGATCTACTCACCAAGCTATAACAGGTTATAGATTTTAATTAGACCTATTCTCTGTCAAGTAGATCACTGTACATGCCATTGGATTCAATGCGTTAGGCGATATATTCACCAAGCGGTGACAGGTTATAGGTTCTAACAAGACCTATTCTCTGGAAACTAGGTGGCTGTACTTGCGATTGGATTGACGGCGTTAGGCGATGTACTCACCAGGCTATAACAGATTATAGATTTTCAATATACCTATTCTCTGGCGAGTAGATGGCTGTACTTGCCATTGAATTGGAGGCGTTAGACGATCTATTCACCAATTAAAACGTTATAGACTTTGAATAGACCTATTCCCTGGCAACCAGGTGGCTGTACTAGCCATTGGATTGAAGGCGTTAGACGATCTATTCACCAAGATATTACAGGATATAGGTTCTGACTAGACATATTCTCTGGACACTCGGTGGCTGTACTTGCCAATGTATTGACGGCGTTAGGATATCTATTCACCAAGCTATAACAGATTATAGATTTTGAATGGACCTA
>NW_016916534.1:0-553 GCF_001483705.2 Eufriesea mexicana | reverse complement strand
ACCAAACGTCACGTAGCCCTACATAATGCCCGCGGCCACTATTTCTGGAATTCCCAGAGCAAGACAGGGAGCATTAGAATAACATAGTAGAGCAGAGAAATGCACCGTATAGCAGTGTAGAGCACAGGAGATATAGCTATACTAGCCTAACATAGCCAAACATAGAAAGGCCAAACGCAACCTAACACATCCCAACGTGCCTAGACCACTGTTGCCGACATCCCAAGAGCAAAGCAGAATATACTGGAGCACAGTGAAGCGCAGAAGCCCACCGAATGGCGGTGTGTAGCGTAAAAGGCACAGATATCCCAAGCTAACCGGTACTAACCTGACCTAACCGAGCGTAGCCTAACAGATGGTAGCGTGCTGATAATGCTATTGCTGGCCTCCCCAGAGGTAAGCAGAGCACACTAGTAAAATCTAGAGCGCAAAAATCCACGATGCAGCCGCATATGGTGCAAAGGTCTGATATACGCCGTCGTAATCCGACCAAGCGTAACCTAACTCAACCCAACGTGCCTACACCACAATTTCTAACATTCACAGAGCCAAG
>NW_016916533.1:0-3026 GCF_001483705.2 Eufriesea mexicana | reverse complement strand
ATAAGCTGCGTTTGTATGCATTTCTGCATCCAACTTTCAACTAACGTTCTCTGCATGGCTCTGTGGAGGCCAGCAATAGTGGTCGCGGTACGTTAGCTTGCGTCGGATTACGTTTGGTTAGGTCAGGTTAAATTAGGTTTGGTCACTATGCCTTTGTCTTTTGTGGTATTCACTGCAATGCGGATGATTTCTACGCTCTACTGTGCTGTAGCATATTCTGCTTGGCTCTGCGGAGGCCAGCAGTAGTGTTCTCGTCGCGTTAAGTTGAGTTAGGTTTCGATGGGTTAGATTACGTTACTTGAGGTTAGGTTTGGATGGCCTCGGCTTTCGCGGTGTACACTGACATTCGGTTAATTTCTATGCTCTACAGTTCTCTACTATACTCAACTCGACTCGAGGGTGGCCGGCAAAAGTGTTCTAGGCACGCTAGGTTAAGTTAAGTTACGTTTGGTTATGATATGGACGGTTATGTTAGCATAGAAGAACATTGACTTTTGTGCTATACTCGGATATTCGGTGGATTCCTGTGCTATGCGTTGCTCTACCATACTCTTCTCGCGTCTTGGGAGGCCAGCAGTAGTGGTCGTCGCACGTTAGGTTCAGTGAAATTACGTTTGGTAAGATTAGGGTACGTTGTGTTAGGCTACGTTGGCTTTGGATATTGTGGTACACACTGTTATTCTATGGCCCTCTGCGCCCTTACGTGAGGTACCACACTCTACTTTCCTCTGTGGACCCCAGGAGCAATGCTCCCGGCACGTTATGTTGAGTAATGTTGCGTTCAGTTATCATTTGTTTGGCTTGGTTTGGTTAGGATATCCCTGACTTTTGTGCTACAGGCTGCCATACGGACTACTTCAGCGATCTACATTGCTCTGCTATACTCTGCTTAGCACCCGTGAGACCACCAGTAGCGGTCGCGGCACGTCAGCCTGTGTTACGTTGCGTCCGCTTATGCTACGTTTTGTTAGTTTAGGACAAGGTACCTTTGACTTTTGTGCCATACTCTGCTATTCTGTCGATATCTGTGCGCTGCATTGCTCTACTGGCATCTGCTTGAACCTCGGGTGGTCAGCAATAGTGGCCGTGACACGTTTGTTGCAGATACGTTGCGCTTGGTTATGTCAGGTTAGGTTAATCTTGGTAAGGTTGGCATCGACTTTTGTAATATACACTGCTCTTCGCTGGATATCCGCGATCTGCTGTGCTCTAGCATGTTCTGCTCGGCTCTGGTGAAGCCAGTAATGGTGGTCCCTGCACGTTAGGTTGAGATAAGGTGCGTTTGGTGAGGATACGTTAACTTTGGTTAGGATTGGATATCTTCGACTTCTCTGCTCTACACTGCGATTCTGTATATTTCTACGCTCTAGACCCTCTATTATGCTCTACTTGCCACCGTGGCGTCCAGCAACGCTGGCCGCGGCACCTTAGGTTGAGTTGGATCACGTTTGGTTACGTCTGGTTTGGTCTGGTTAGGTCAGGACATCTTTTACTTCTGTGCTATACATTGATATTTGCTACCTTTCTGCGCCCTACTGCGCTCTACAATACCCTGCTCGACTCCGGGGAAGCCGGCAACAGTGGTCATGATACGATAGGATGTGTTATGTTACGCTTGGTAATGTCACGATTGGTAAGGTTAAGATAGGACCGCATCGACTTTTGTGCTATACAACGCTTTTCAGAGAATTACTACGCTCCACATTACTCTGCTGTGCTCTGCTCGACTCTGAGGATGCCAGTACTAGTGGTCTCGGCACGTTAGGTTGATTTATGCTACGTTTGGCTAGGTTAGGTTAGGTCAGGTTAGGTTAGGACGTATTCGACTGTTATGATTTACGCTGCTATCTGGTGACTTTCTGCATCCTACTGCGCCCTAGTATATTCGGCTTGGTTCTGGGGATACCAGCAATAGTTGTCTCGGCACGTTCGGTTAAGTCAGAGTACGTCTGACTATATTAAGTGTGGATATGTTTGGTCAGGAAAGATACGACTTATGAGCTGAGCCATGCTATTTGGTGGATTCCTGCACTCTACATTGCTCTACTATACTCTGCTCTACTCTGTGGTGGACGGAAATAGTAGTCTCGTCACATTAGGTTGATGTAGGGTACGTTAGATTATGTTACGTTAGCTTTGAGTAGGATTGGATATTTTCGCCTTTTCTGCTGTAGACTGCGATTCAATTGATTTCTGCGCACTACTCTCCTCTAATATGCTCTGCTTGACCCTGAGGAGACCAGCAATAGTGGTCTCGGCACGTTAGGTTGAGTTAGGCTAAGTTTGGTTAGGCTACATTTATTTGTGTTATGTCCGCATAGCTTCGATTTACGTGGTATACAGTGATATTAGGTGGATTTCTGCACTCTAAATAGCACTACAATACTCCGTTAGTCCCTCGGGAGGAAAGCAATAGTGGCCGCGGCGCGTTACGTTGGGCTTCGCTACGTTAGGATAGGTTACGTTAGTTTGGCATTGGTTTGGATATCTTTGATTTTAGTGCTGTACACTGCGATTCTATGGATTTCTGCGCCCTGCTCTCCTCTAATACGTTCCGCTTTGCTCTGGGGATGACAGCAAAGGAGGTCTCGGCTCGTTAGGTTCAGTTACTCTAAGCTTGGTTAGGTTAGGTTGGGTGTAGTTAGGTTAGGGTGTCTTCGACTTTCGTGCTATACACTGCTATACGGTCGATCTCTGCGTTCTACTGCGACCTAATGTGATCTGCTTGGCTCTGAAAAGGCCAGCAACAGTGGCCTTGGCGCGATAGGATAATATAGTTTAAGTTTAGTTAGACTAGGTTTGGCTAAGTTTGCTTGGTATGGCTTTGCCTTTGCGCTTTCCACTGCTATTGGGTTGATGCCAGCGCCCTGCCCTTCTCTACTTGCATCTGCTTGTCTCTGGGGCGCCGGAAATAGCGGTTGTGGCTTGTTTGGGTCTGTTATGTTACTTAAAGTTAGGTTTGCTTAGGTTAAGTTTGGCTAGGATGGCATTGACTTTTTGCCATACACCGCTATACTGTGGACTTC
>NW_016916532.1:772-980 GCF_001483705.2 Eufriesea mexicana | reverse complement strand
ATAATAAAATTGAATTTTGCAGCGAGATTCTACAGCATTGTAATGGATATAGTACGCCAACAGCATCTATCCCTCTTATTTATGTAAGGTAGTTAGCTCACCACGATATTGGTCGAATATGCAAATAAAATTGAATTTTCCAGCCAGATTCTATAGCATTGCAATAGCTACAGCACGCCAGTAGAATCTTTCCTCCTTATATATGAAA
>NW_016916532.1:0-695 GCF_001483705.2 Eufriesea mexicana | reverse complement strand
CTATGGCGCGCCAACAGAATCCTTCCTCCTTATTTGTGCAAGAAAGTTAGCTCCACACGATATTAGTCGAAAATGTCAATAAAAATGTATTTTCCAGCGAGATTCTATAACATTGCAATGCCTATAGAACGCTACTAGTATCTTTCCTCCTTATTTATGCACGAAAGTTAGCCCACCACGACATAAGTCGAAAATGTCTATAATATTGATTTTTCCGGCCACATTCTATAGCATTTCAATGTATATAGCACGACAATAATATCTATAGTCCTTATTTATGCACGAAAGTTTGGACACCACGATATTAGTCGAAAACGTCAATAAAATTGAATTTTCCAGCCAGTCCCGCCAGACTCTATAGCACTGCAATTACTACGGCGCGCCAGTAGAATCTTTCCTCCTTATATATGCAAGAAAGTTAGCTCCACACGATATTAGTCGAAAATGTCAATAAAATTGAATTTTCCAGCCAGAGTCTATAGCATTGCAATAGTTACAGCACGCCGGGAGAATCTTTCCACATTATATATCCAAGAAAGCAAGGTCACTACGTTATTAGTAAAAAATGTCATTAAAATTGAATTTTCCGGCCAGGCTCTATAGCAATGCAATAGCTACAGCACGCCAGTAGGATATTTCATCATTATTTACGCAATACAGTAATATCACCACGATATTAGTCGCAAATGTCAATA
>NW_016916531.1:0-13534 GCF_001483705.2 Eufriesea mexicana | reverse complement strand
ATTTCTGCGCTGTACATTGCTGCACTATGCTCTGACACGCTCTCGGGTGGGCAGCAAATGCGTTCGCGGCACTTTAATTTGGGTCATATAATGTTAGGTTTGGTTAGGGCGCGTTGTGTTAGTCTATGATAGAGTTGACTTTTGTGCTGCGTGCTGCTATTTGGTGGCTGTATGCGCTTTGCTGTGCTCTCGTACACTCTGCTTAGCTCTGGGTAGTCCAGCAATAGTGGTCGTGACACGATAGGTTTTGTTATGTTACGTGCGGTTAGGCTAGTTTGGGTTAGGTTTGATTATGATGGCTTTGACGTTTACGCTATACAACGCTGTACACTGAATTTGTGCACTTTACTGTGCTCTAGGATGTTATACTTGGCCCAGGGGAGCCCAGAAATGGTGGTTTAGGAACGCAAGCTTGAGTCAGGATACGCTTGGCTTGGCTTGGTTCTGATTGGTTTGGTCAGCACAGCTTTGGCTGTGTGCTATATACTCCTTGTCGGTCGATATCTGCTCGCTGCGTTGCTCTATTAGCATATGCCTGCCTGTGGGGATACCAGCAACAGCGGTCGTGGCAGGTACGTTTGGGATATGTTACGCTTGGCTAGGCTAGGTTAGCTTATGTTTGGATATTATGGCTTTAACTTTTGTGCTGTACACGGCTATTCTTTGAAATTCTGTGCTCTACTGTGCTCTAATACGTTCTGCTTGGCCCTGCGAGGTCAGCAATAGTGTTTGCGGCAGGTTGCGTTGAGCGTAGCTACGATAGGTTATGTTATGTTAGCTTGGGCTACGTTTGGATACCTTTGACTTTTCTGCTGTACAGTGCGATCTTATATTTTTCTGTGCCCTATACTCCTCTAATATATTCCGCTTGGCTCTGGTGAAGCCAGCAATACTGGTGGCGGCTCGTTAGGTTGTGCTTGATAACGTTTGATTGTGCTACGATAGGTTAGGTTCGGAGAGGGTACCTTTGACTTTTGTGCTACATACTTCTTTGAGGTGGATTTCTCTGCTCTACTCTGCCCTAACATGCTCTGCTTTGCTCTTTGGTGGCCAGAAATAGTGGCCGCGGCACGTTAGGCTGTGTTAAATTATGTTTGGCTTGGTTAGGTTACGCTGGGTTAGGACGGGATGGGTATGATTCTTGAGCTACACACTGCAATTCTGTGGGCTCCTGCGCCCTATTGTACGCTATTGCGCCCTTCTGGTTTCCGGCGATGACAGGAATAGTGGCCGCGACACGTTAGGAAGAGTAATGACACTTCAGGATTGGTTAGGCTAGGATAATCTAGGTTAGAATATCCATGACTTCTGTGCTAAACACTACAGTGCGTTGGATTACTGCCATCTGCTGCGCTCCAGTATATTCTGCTTGTCTCTGGGGGGACCGCAATAGTGGTCCCGGCACGATAGGTTAAGTTATGTTGCGTTTTCTTATATTACGTTTGGATAGGTTAGGATAGGTTACAGTTGACTCTTGTGCTATAGGCTGCAGCTCGATGGATTTCTACGATCTACATGGCGCTACTATACTCTGCTCTACTCTGGGGTTATTAATAGTGGTCTCGGCTTGTTTGATTCTATTAGGCTACGTATGGTTAGTTTACGTTATTCTGGGTTAGGTTTGTATAGCTTTGGCTTACGTTGTATACACAGTTATCCGGAAGATACTTGCGTTGCAATGTGCTGTAGTAAATTCTGCCTGGCTCTGTGGATTCATGCAATAGAGGTATCGGCACGTTAGCTTCAGTTAAGCTACGTTCGGTTGTGTTACGTTTGGTTACCTTAGAAGAGGGTAGCTTGTGCTACGCACTGCGATTCTATAGACGTCTGCGCTCTACTCTCCCCTAATATATTCAGCTTGGTCCCGGGGGGGGCAGAGGTATTAGTGGCGGCACGCTAAGTTGAGTTAGATTACGTTTGGTTGGGTCAGGTAAGTATAAGTTTGGTTGGGGCGTCTTTGACATTTATGCTCTACACGGCTTTTCGGTGGATTTCTGCGCTCCACATTGCTCTAACATGCTCTGCTTGGCTCTGGGGAGCCCAGCAGTAGTAGTCTCGTCGCGTTGTGTTGAGTTAGTCTATATTTCGTTATGTTACGTTTGGATAGGTTAGGATAGCATAGCTACGGCTTTTGTGATATACACTGCTCTGCGGTGGATTTCAGAGCTCAAAATTGCTCTAATATGCTCGGCCTGTCTCTGGGTCGGCTAGCAATACTTGTCTCGGCACTTTATTTTGAGCTAGGATACGTTCGGTTGTGTTAGGTTAGGACATGTTGGATTTGGATATCTTCCACTATTGTGCGATTCACCGCAATGCAGTGGGTTACTGCACTATAATGTGCTCTAGCACATACTGCTTGGTTCTTGGGAGGCTAGTAATACTGGTGTCGGCACGTTTGGTTCAGATAAGCTACTTTCGGTGATGTTACGTATGGTACTGTCAGGCTAGGGTAACTACGCCTATTACGGTATGCACTACGGTTCTATGGATCCCTGAGCTCTGCCCTCCTCTAATATGTTCTACTTGACCTTGTGGAAGGCAGCAATAGTTGTCTCGGCACGTAAGGATTAGTTAGGTTACGTTCGGTTACGTTACGTTTGGTCAGGTTAGGTGACGATAGTTTTGACTTTTGCGATATACACTGCTACAGTCTGGATTCCTGCGCTCTACTGTGCGCTAATATGTACTGCATCGATCTGGGGAAGCCAGCAATGTTGTCCACGGCACGCTTGGTTGTGTCAGGTTACGTTGTGTTTGGTTAGGTTAAGTTGAGTTTGTTACTGTGGTTTTGACGTTTGCGCTATACATTCCTATTCGTTGGGCTACTACGCTCTACTGTGCAGTAGTATATTCTGCTTGGCTACGGGGAGGACGGCAGTAGTGCTCTCGGCACGTTAGGCTATGTTGTGTTGCGTTGGGTTATGTTAAGTTTGGTTGGATTAGGATAGGATGGCTGTGACTTTCGTGGCATGCACTGCTATTATGCCGCTTCCTGCGCTCTACATTACTCTAATATACTCTGCTTGGCTCTGAGAAGGACAGCAATTCTAATCTGGGCACATCATGTTGAGTTATACTACGTTCGGTAAGGTTAGGTTAAGACCGGTTTGGTGAGGATAGCATCCACTTTTCTGCTGTACGCTGCAATGCGGTGGGTTGCTGCGCTCTTCTGTAGTCTAGTACATTGTGCGTGGCTCTGGGAAGGCTGGTAACAGTGGTCTCGGCACGTTAGGTTTAATTATTGTACGTTTGGGTATGTTGAGTTGCGTCTAGTTAGGCTAGGATATCTCCGACGTTTGTGCTATGTATTTCTGCTTGGTGGCTTTCTGCGCTCTAGTGTGCTCTAGTATATTCTGCTTGGGTAGGTGGTGGCCGGCAGTAGTGCTCTTGGCACTTTGGGCTGTGTCAGGGTGCGTTTGGTTATGTTACGTATCGTGCGGTTGTGACAGGGTAGCCTATACTTTTGTGCTATACACCGCACTTGGGTGTATTTCTGCGCTCTACAGCGGTCTGCCACGCTCTGCTCGACTCTCGGGAGGCCAGCAATAGTGGTCGCGGCAAGTTAGGTCGTGTCATGGTACGTTCGGTCGGGTTAGGTTACGTTGCGTTACGTCAGGATAGCTTTGGCTTTGCTAAGTGTAATCTGTTTTTCGGTGAATTTCTGCAGTCTACTGCGCACTAACGTGCTCTGCTTGCGCTGGGAGATCTTCAAGCGAAGTCTTGGCACGTTTGGTTGGGCCATGCTTCGTTTGGTCATGTCGTGCTTGATTAGGTTAGGACAGGATAACCTTGACTTTCGTGCTATACTCTGCTATTCGGCGGATTTCTGTGTTCTTCATTGCTCGACTAATGTTTTCTCCCCTCTGGAGAGACATGTAATAGTGGTCGTGGCACGATAGGCTGATTTATGTTACGTCCATTGGGTTAGGATGGGACACGTTAGGTTTGGATATCTTTGACTTTAATGCTATACACTGCTATTTTGTGGCTTTCTGCGCTTTACTGAGCTCTAATATATTCTGCTTGGCTCTGGTGGGGGGCCTGCAATAGAGGGCTTTTCTCATTATGTTTAGTTACCCTACGCTTGCTTAGGTTAGGTTAGGTCTGGTTGGATTAGCATATCTATGACCTTTGTACTATACACTGATATTTGGTGGACTTCTACGCTCTACTGCGCCATAATATGCTCTGCTCTGCTTTGGGGAGGACAGCAATAGTGGTTTCGGCAGGTTAAGTTTAGTTTGGTTACGCTTGTTTATGACACGATTGCTTAAGTTATGAAAGTATAGCTTTAACTTATGTCCTACTCATTGCCATTCATTGAACTTCTGAGCTCTACTGTGCTCTAGTATGTTCTGCTTGTCCCTGGGGATGCCAGCAATAATGATCGTAGCACGCTCGGTTGAGATATGTTTCGTTTTGCATAGCTAGGTTAGGACTTGTTTGGTTAGGATAGCTTCCACTTTTGGGATATACACTGCTATTCGGTCGGTAACAGCGCTCTGCATTGCTCTGCTATCATCTGCTTGTCTCTGGTGACGCCAGCAGTAGTGGTCGCGGCACGTTTGCTTGGGTCATGTTACGTTTCGTTTAGTTACGTCGTTAAGTTAGGCTAGGTTAGGTTTGGTCAGCCTGGCTCCGACTATTGCGGTGTACACAGCATTGCCGTCTAGTTCTACGCACTGCTGTGCTCTAATATCCTCCGCGTGGCTCTGGGGTGGCCAGCAACTGTGGTGTCTGCGCGTTCGGTTGAGTTACGTTACTCTTGGTTAGGTTCGGTTAGTCTGGTATAGGTTAGGACAGCTTAGACTATTCTGCCATACATTGACATTCTATTGACTTTTGCGCTTTACGCTCCTCTAATACGTTCTGCTTGGCGATGGGGAGGCCAGCTATGGTAGACAAGGCACGTAAGGTTTTGTTAGTCTATGTTTGGTTAGTTTAGGATGGGAAATTTGTGGGTAGGATATCTTTGGCTTTTGCGATATACGGTGCTATTTGGTGGCTTTCTGCGCTCTACTTTGGTCTAGTATATTCTGCTTTTCTCTGGGGAGGACCGCAATAGTGGTCACGGCACGTCTGGTTATGTCATGTTACGTCTGCTTATATTGCGCTTGGATAGGTTAGGATGGGATAAAGTCCACTTTTGCGCTATACACTGGTATTCGGAGGATTTCTACGCTCTACGTTGCTCTGCTACACTCTGCGCGACTCACGGGACGCGAGCAATAGTTGCGGTGGCACGTTACGTTGAGTTCCGCTACGATAGGTTGTATTATGTTAGTTTGAGTTAGGTTCGCATATCTTTGAATTTTCTGCTGTTCACTGCGATCCGATGAATTTCTGCGCCCACTCACCTCTAATATGGCCTGCTTGTCTCTGTGGAGGCAAGCAATGGCGGCGGCGCGTAATGACGACCTAGGTTACGTTTGGTTGTGGTAGGCTATGCTGGGTTATGCTGGGTTATTTATTACTTTTGTCATACGCACTGCAATTCTATGGTCTTCAACGCCCTATTGTGCGCTATCACGCTCTGCTTGTCTCAGGGGACTCCAGAAATACTGGTCGCGGCACGTTAGGTTGGGCTTCGCTACGTTTGATTGGGTTATGTTAGTTACGGTTAGGTTCGGATGGCTATGACTTTTATGGTGTACACGGCTGTGCGGCTGGTTTCTGGTGTCTACTGTGCTGTAATATGTTCTGCTTCGCTCTGGGGAGGCCAGAAGTAGTGCTCTTGGCAAGATATCCTGAGATAGGTTTCGCCTGTTTATGTTACGTTTGGTTAGGTTAGGATAGTATAGCTCAGTCTTTTATGCTAGATACTGCTGTTCCGTGGATTTCTACGCTCTACGTTGCTCCACTCTTCTCTGCTCGACTCTGGGGCGGCCAGTATTAGTGATCTCGGCCCGCTACATTCTGTAGGCTACGTTTGGCTACGTTACGTTAGTCCGGTTTAGGCTCGGATATATGCGACTTTCGTGGTATACACTGATATTCGGTGGGCTCCTACGCTCTGCTGTCTCCACTATATTACGCTTTGCAGTGGGGAGTCCAGCAACAGTGGTGGCGCAACGTCATGTTCTGTTGGGTTACGTTCGGTTAGGCTCTTTTGGTTCGGGTTAGACTTGCGTAGCTTAGGCTTCTCTGACATATACTGCGATTCTATGTATTTCTGCGTCCTACTATCCACTGACATGTTCTGCTTTGCTCTGGGATGCCAGCAATCGTGGTGCCATCTTGTTAGGTTGTGTTGCGTTACGTTTGGTTATGTTACGATTGGCTACGTTTTGGAGGTGATAGCTTCGACTCCTGTGTTATTCACAGCTGTTCGGTGGATTTCTGTGCTCTGCATTGCTCTACTATACCCGGCTCGCCTATGGGGAGGCCAGTAATAGTAGTCTCGTGACGTTAGGTTTAGTCAGGCTACGTTTGTATACATTGTGTTAGCCTGAGCTTTTCTCGGATAGCTCTGATTAACGCGGTGTAGACTGCTGTCGGAGGATTTCTGCGCTGCACTGTGTTCCAGTTTGTCCTGGGGGGGGGGGCAGCAATGGCGGATTATGCAAGTTACATTTTGATAGGTTACGTACGGTTAAGACACGATTCTTTAAGTTAGGGAAGGACAGCTTTAACTTTTGCACTATATACTGCTATTCGGTAGACTTCTGCGCTCTACTGTGCCCTAATATATTATTCTTGTCCCTGGGGCGGCAGCATTAATGTTCTTGCTACGCTTGGTTGAGTTAGGTTCCGTTCGCTTTGGTTAGGTTAGTATAGGTCTGGTCAAGATGGCTTTGACATTTGTGCTATTCGATGCTATTCTGTGCACTCCTGCGCTTTACCGAGGTCTAGCATATTCCGTTTGGCCATGCCGTGGCCAGCTGCTGTGGTCCCGGCACGTTAGTCTGAGTTACTTTGCGTATGGTTATGTCACGTTTGATTAGGATACAGGAGGATAGCTTTGACTCTTGTACTATACACTGCTATTCGGAGCATTTCTGCGTTCTGGATTGCTACACCATGCTCTACTCGTCCCTGGGGAGACCAGCAATGGCGGTCCTGTCTCGATAGGTTGTGTTACGATACGTCTGCCTTTGTCACGATTGGATGTGTTTGGACAGGGCAGTTTTGACTTTTGCGCTACACACTGCTATTCGGGGGACTTCTGCGCTCTACCGCACTTTAGTTTATACTACTTGGCTATGGGGATACCAGCAGTGTAGGTCACGGCCCGATAGTCTGGGATATGTAGAGTTCGGTTATGTTACGTTTGGCTAGATTAGGATAGGATAGCTTCGACTGTTGTGCTATACACTGCTATCCGACGTATTTCAGCGCTCTACTGTGCTTTAATGTGTTCTGTTTTGCTCTGGGGAGCTCAGTAATAGTGGCCTGGACAGGCTAGGTTGGGTAAGGGTAGGTTGGCTATGTTATGCTTTGCAATGTTAGACTAGGATAACTATGACTTTTGCGCTATCCACTGATGTTCGGTAGATTTCTGCGCTCTACTGTAATGTAATATTCTCTGCTTTGCTCTGTGAAGGCCAGATATAGTGTCCGCGGCGAGTTGGTTTGCGTCATGTTGCGTTTGGTAATGTTACGTTTGGCCAGGTTAGGGTAGGGTTTGTTTGACTTTTGTGCTTTGCACTGCAATGCAGCGGACTTCTGCTCAGTACTGTGCTCTAGTATATTCTGATAAGCTATGGGGAGGTCAGCGATTGTGGTCTAGGCTCGATAGGTAAGGTTTGGTTACGATTGTTTATGTTACGTGTAGTTTGGTTAGGCCGGGATATCTTTGACATTTGTGGTAAAGCCGCATTTCGGTGGATTTCTGCTCTCTACTGTGGTCTAGTGTGCTCTGGTTTGCTCTTGGGTGACCAGAGATAGCGGCCGCGGCCCATCAGCTTGAATTTGGTCACGTTTGGCTATGATATGTTTGCTTGGACCAGATTTGGTTAGCACTGAGCTTTCTGCTATACCCTGTGACCTATGAATTTCGGCTCTATCCTATACTCCAATATGTTCTGCTTGGCCCTGTGGATGCCAGCAATGCTGGTCACCGCAATATTGGTTGTGATAGATTATGTTTGAATTGGTTTCGTTAGGTTGGGTCTGGTATTGATAGCTTCGACTTTTCTGCTACACACTGCTACTGTATGGACTCTCTGCATTCTTCTGTGCGTTATCACAACCTGCTTGTCTCCGTTGACGCCAGGAGTAGTGCTCCCGGCAGGTAAGGTTAAGTTATGTTGGGTTTGGTCGTGTTACGATTGGTTAGGTTAGGAGGGGATTGCTTTGACTCAAGCGATATAGTCTGCTGTTAGGTAGATTTCTGCGTCCTACATTGCTCTAATATCTTCAGCTTCGATCTATGAAGGTCAGCAACGGTGGCCTTGGCAGGTTACGTTGGTTCAGGATACGATCGGTTAGGCTGGGATAGGATAAGTTTGGTTATGGTAGCTTTAGCTTTTGCGCTGTACGCTGCTTTTCGGTTGATTTCTGCGATCTACTCTGCCCTTGTATGCCCTGCTTGGCTATGGGCAGGGCAGCGCTCGCGGTCTCGTCAAGTTGTGTTGAGTTAGGCTTTGTTTGACTATTCTCCGTTGGTTCGACTTGGGCATGTGGAGCTTTGACGTTTCTGATATACACTGCTATTCTATGGATTTCTGCATTCTACTCCCTCCTATTGTGTTCTGCTTGGTTTTGGGGAGACCAGCAATAGCGGTCACGTCACGTTATGTTGAGTCAGGTTACGATCAGTTAGGTTGGGTTAGGCTAAGTTTGGTTAGGGTAACTACACCTTTTGTGCCGTACACTGCTACTCGGAGTATTTGTGCCCTCTACTTTGTTCTAGCATGTCCTGCTTGTTTCTGGGTTGCGCATCAATAGTGTTCTCGGCAAGTGAGGATGAGTTAGGCTAGGTTTGGTTATGTTCTGTTGGTTTGGGTTAGGCTATCGTAGCTTCGACTTTTCTGATACACACTGCGGTTCTATGGGTTTCATCGCTCCACTCTCCACCAACGAGTTCTCATTGGCTCTGGGGAAGTCTGCATTTTTGATCGTGGCACGGGAGGTTGAGTTTGGTTACGTTTGGTTATGTTTCTATTGTCCTGGGTACTAGAGGATAGCGTTGACTTTAATGCTATAGTCTGCTGTTAGGCGAATTTCTGCGCCCTACAGCGCTCTAGAATTTTCAGCTTCGCTCTGTGAATGCCAGCAATAGTGGCCTCGGCACGTTATGTTTGGTCAGGTTACGAATGGTTAGGTAGGGGTTGGCCAAGTTTTGCAAGGATAGCTTTATCTTCTGAGAGTACTATTCGGCGGACTTCTGAGATCCACTGTACTCTAGTATGACCAGCTTGGCTGTTGAGAGGGCCGCAATTGCGTTCTCGGCACGTTAGCTAGTGTTAGGCTATCTTTGGTTACGTCCTGTTTGTTTGGGTTAGGTCTGTGTAGCTTTGACATCTCTGATATACATTGCGATTCTATGGATTTCTGCGTTCTAGTCTCAGCCTATGTGTTCCGCTTGACACTGTGGAGGCCAGCAACGGTGGCCGCGGCACGTTGGTTTGGTGTGGGTTACGTTTGGTAATATTACGGTTGCTTAGGTAAGGAGAAGATACCTTTGACCTTAGTGCTATAGTTTGCTGTTGGGTAGATTTCTGCGCCCTACAGTGCTCTAATAACATCAGCTTTCTTCTAGGAATGCCATCGATAGTGGTCTCGGCACGTCACGTTAAGTAATGTCTAGTTAGGTTTGATAGGGTTAGGCCAGCTTTGGTTGGGATAGCTTTAGCAGTTGTGCTGTACGCTGTTGTTCGGTGGTTTTCTGCGATCTACTGTGCGCTAGTATGTCCTGCTTGGCTCTTGGGAGGGCAGCAATAGCGGGGGCGGAGCGTTAGGTTGTGTTAGGCTATGCAAGGCTATGTTCTGTTCGTTTGGGATAGGATTGAGTAGCTTCGACTTTTCTGATATTCACTGTGATTCTTTGGATTTCTGCGTTCCTGTCTCCGCTTATGCGTTCCGCTTGACTCCGTGGAGGCCAGCAACGGAGGTCGCGGCGCGTTGGTTTGGTGTTGGATACGTTTGGTAATGTTACGATTGCTTAGGTAAGGAGACGATACCTTTGACCTTAGTGCTATAGTTTGCTATTGGGTAGATTTCTGAGCCCTACAGCGCTCTAATAACTTCAGCTTGGCTCTGGGAAGGACAGCAATAGTGACCTCGGCATGTTATGATGATCCTTGTAATGTCCGGTTAGGTTGTACGAGGCTAAGTTTGTTTATGATAGGTTTAACTTTCGTGATGTACACTGCTATTTGGCGTGTTTCTGCGTTCCACTGATCTCTAGTGTGTCCTGCTTGGCTCTGGGGGCGCAGCAACAGCGGTTTCGGCACATTAGTTTAATACAGCCTCTGTTTGGCTGCGCGCAGTTTTGTTGGGTTAGGCTTAGGTAGCTTTGACTTTTCTGATATGCACAGCGATTCTATGGATATCTGCGTTCTACTCATCACTAATGTGCACTGCTTGGCTCAGCGGAGGCCAGCAGTGGCGGTCGCGACACGCCAGGTTGAGTTAGGTTACGTTTGGATAAGATACGTTGGGTTATGTTAGGAGAGGACAACTTTGACTTCAGTGCTCTAGTCTGCTATTAGGTGGATTTCTGGTCCCTATAGTACTCTAATATTTGCAGTTTGGCCCCGGGAAGGCCACAAATAGTGGTCGCGGCACGTTATGTTGAGTTATGTTAAGTTTGGCTACGTTGCGGTTTTTTAGTTTAGGAGAGGATAGCTTTGGCTTTAGTGAATTAGTCTGCCTTTAGGTGGATTTCTGCGCCCTACAGTGCCCAAGTATTTTCAGCTGGGCTATGGGAAGGACAGCAATAGTGGTCTCGGCACGTTATGTTTAGTTAGGTCACGTGCGGTTAAGTAGGGCAAGGCTAAGTTTGGTAAGGTTAGCTTTATATTTTGTACTGTACACTGCTATTCGGTGGTCTTGTGCGCTCTACTGTGCTCTAGTATGTCCTCCTTGGCTCCGGAGAGGGCAGCAACAGCGTTCTCGGCACGTTAGGTTGAGTTAGGCTATTTTCGGTTATGTCCTGTTGGCTTGGGTTAGGTTTGTGCAGCTTTGACTTTTCTAATGTGCACTGCTATTCGATGGTTACCTGCGCTCAGGGCAGCTGTGGCTTTTGTGCTGTACACTGCTGCTTGGAGGATTTCTGCGCTCTACTCCCCGCTAACGTGATCTGCTTGACACTGTGGAGGCCAGCGGCAGTGGTCTCGGAGCTATAGGTTGAGTTCTGTTACGTTTCTTTATGCTGCGATTGAATAGGTTAGGTGAGGACTGCTTTGACTTTGGCCCTATAGTCTGTTATTAGGTGGATCCCTTCGCCCACAGTGCTCTAGTATTTTCAGCTTGGCTCTAGGAAGGCCAGCAAAAGTGGTCTTGGCGCGTTATATTCAGTCACGTTACGTTCGGTTAGGTTGGATTGCGTTAATTTTGGGCAGTATAGCTACAATTTTCGTGCAGTACACTGCTCTTCTGTGGATACCTGCGCTCTACTGAGCCCTAGTATGTCCTGCTTGGTGCTGGGGTGGCCAGTAATTGTGATCGCTTCACGTCACGTTAAGTTATGATACGTTTGGTGATGCTGTGATTCTTTATGTTAGGAGAGGAAGGCTTTGACTTTAGCGCTTTGGTCTACTATTAGGTGGATTCCATGGCTATACACTACTCTACGATACTCTGCTCGACCCTTGGGTGACCAGTAATAGCAGTTGCGGCACGACAGGTTGAGCTACGCTTCGTTTGGATTGGTTAGATTGGGTTACGATTGATTATGATCGCTATGACTTTTGTGCTATACACTGAGGTGCTGCGGATTTCTACGATCTACTCTGTTCTTGTATATTCTAATTGGCTCTGTGCAGTCCAGCAATTGTGGCCTCGGTAAGTTAAGTTGTGTTATGTTACGATTGGTTGTATTACGATTATCTATGTTTGTAGCTGATAGCTCCGGCTATTGTGCTGTACATAGCTGCTCGGTGGGTTTCAGCGCTCTACATTGCGCCAATAGGTTCTGCTTGGCCCTGGGGAGGCCTGCAATAGTAGTCTCGGAACGTTATGTTGAGTTAGGCTACGATTGTTTATGTTATGTTAGCTTAGGTTAGGACAGGAAAGCTTTGACTTTTGTCCCATGCATAGCAGTTCGGCGGATATCCCCGATTTACTGTGTTCTACTGGGCTGAGCTTTGCTCTGGGGAGGCCAGAAATAGTGGCCACGGCATGAGAGGTTAGGGTAGGTTACGTTTGGATAGTTTACGATTGCATAGGTGAGGTTTGGATAGCTTTGGTTTTTCTGCTATACACAGCGATACTATGGATTTCTGCGCCCTTCTCTCCTCCAATATATTCCGCGTGGCCCTAGTGTGTCCAACAGGAGTGGTCGCGGCACGTTATGTTGAGGAAGATTACGTTTGTATTGGTTAGGTTACGATGGGTTAGGCTGCGATAGCTCTGACTTTTGTGCTACGCACTGTAATTCTACTAACTTCTGCGCCCTGTTGTCCGCTAACACAACCTGCTTGTCCACGTGGACACCAAGAATTGTGGCCGCGGCACGTTAGGTTGCGTTGTGTTACGTTTGATTAGGTAAGTTTTGGCTGGGTTAGTTAGGGATGGCTATGACTTTTGTCTATAAGCTGCTATGCGGTCGATTCCAGCGCTCTACTCTTATCTAATGTACCCTGCTCTGATCAGGGAGTGCTTGAAATTGCGGCCGCGGCGCATCAGTATGTATTATGTTAAGTTTGGTTAGGTTAGGTTTATTTGAGTTAGGTAAGTATATCTTTGACTTTCGTGCTATACACTGCCATTCCAGTTACCTTTGCGCTCTGCTCTACTCTAGCGCCACCTGCTTGGCTGCGGGGAGGCCAAAAATACTGGTCGCTGCCCGCTAGGTTGTGTTTAGGTACGTTTGGTTATGTTAGGTTTGGCTTGGATTGGCTAGGAAAGCTTTGACATATGTGCTCAGCACTGGCGTCCTGCGGGCACCTATCCTCTACTGCGTTCTATCATATCCTGCATGTCTCTGGGGAAGCCAGCAATAGTGGTCACGGCAAGTTATGTTTAGCTACTCTACGCCCGGCTAGGTTAGGTTAGGTGTGGTTAGGACCGGATATCTTCGACTTTTGTGCTGTACATAGCAATTTCGTGACTTTCTGCGCTCTACTCTGCTCCAGTATAATCTGCTCGACTCCGTGGAGGCCAGCGATAGAGGTCTAGGCACGTCAGGCATTCCGATTCGACGTTCGGTTAGGCCAGCTCAGGCCAGGTTAGGCTAGGATATCTTCGACTTTTGCTCTATACACTGCTATTGGTGACTATCTGTGCTCTACTACGTTCTAGTACTTTCTGCTTGGCTCTGGGGAGTGCAGTAGTAGTGGTCTCGGCACGTTAGTTTAAGATTTACTTGGTACTGCGGAGGCTATCAGAAATGGTCACGTCTCGTTTGTCTTAGTCAGTCTACGTT
>NW_016916530.1:868-1075 GCF_001483705.2 Eufriesea mexicana | reverse complement strand
CCAGGAAGATTCTATAGCTTTGCAATGCCTATAGCACGCCAATAGAATCTTTCCCCCTTATTTTTGCAATAAAGTTAGCTCACCACGCTATTAGTCGATAATGTCAATGAAATTCTCACGCCAATAGAATCTTTCCCCCTTATTTATGCAATAAAGTTAGCTCACCACGCTATTAGTCGATAATGTCAATGAAATTCTATTTTCCAG
>NW_016916530.1:0-703 GCF_001483705.2 Eufriesea mexicana | reverse complement strand
AAAAGCATTTTTCCTCCTTACTTACGCAAGGGAGTTAGCTCACCACGATATTAGTCGAAAATGTCAACAAAATTGTATTTTCGAACCACATTCTATATCATTGCAATGGCTATGGCACTCAAAAAGCGTCTTTCCTCCTTACTCACGCAAGGCAGTTAGCTCATCACGATGTTAGTCGAAAATGTCAACAAAATTGTATTTTCCAGCCACAATCAATACCATTGCAATGGCTATAGCAATCAAAAAGCATATTTCCTCCTTTGTTACGCAAGGAAGTTAGCTCACCACGGTATTATTCGAAAATGTCAATAAAATTGAATTTTCCAGCCAGACACTATAGCAATGCAATGGCTATAGCAATCAAAAAGCATATTTCCTCCTTTGTTACGCAAGGAAGTTAGCTCACCACGGTATTATTCGAAAATGTCAATAAAATTGAATTTTCCAGCCAGACACTATAGCAATGCAATGGCTATAGCACGCCAATAGAATCTAACTTGATTAGTTACGCAAAAAAGGTAGCTCCCAACGATATTAGTCGAAACCGTCAATATAATAGAACTTTCCAGCCTGACTCTGTAGCATTACGAAGGCTATAGCACGCCAATATTATCATTACGCCCTATTTATGTAAGAGAGATAGCTCACCACAATGGTAGTCGAAAATGTCAACAAAATTGTATTTTCCAGCCACATTCTATAT
>NW_016916529.1:0-222 GCF_001483705.2 Eufriesea mexicana | reverse complement strand
TCAGGTCATGTCAGGCCAGGTCAGGAAAGGCAAGGAAGGGTCTGGTCAGGTCAGGTCAGGTCAGGTCATGTCAGGTCAGGTCAGGTCAAGTTAGATCATGTCATGTCAGATCAGGTCAGGTCAGATCAGTTCAGGACAGGTCAGGCCTGGTCAGGTCATGTCAGGTCAGTCAGGACAGGTCATGTCAGGTAAGGCCGGTTAAAGTCAGGACAGGTCAGGTCA
>NW_016916528.1:37403-37706 GCF_001483705.2 Eufriesea mexicana | reverse complement strand
TATTATGTTGAGATTCGGTACGTTTGGTTAAACTGTGTTAGCATTGTCTCGGTTTCGAATGTTACGACTTCTCTGATATACACTGCGATTCCGTGGATTTCTGTGATCTGCTTTCCACTGTAATGCTCGTTATGTTGAGCTATGCTGTGTTCGGGTAGGTTACGTTAGGTCAGGTTAGGACACGATATCATCGTCTTTTATGCTATTCACTGCAGTGCTGTGGATTTCAGTGCACTACTGTGTCCTAGTACATTCCACTCATCTCTGTGGAGGCCAGTAATAGTGGTCTCGTCATGATAGGTT
>NW_016916528.1:14366-33331 GCF_001483705.2 Eufriesea mexicana | reverse complement strand
CGGCGCGATAGGTCGAGCTCAGCTACCTTCGACTGTGTTACGTTTTGTAATGTTAGGGTAGGGTAGCTTCGACTGTTGTGCTATGCACTGCGATTCTATGGACTTCTGCTCTCTAGTCTCCAATAATATGTGCTGCTGGGCTCTGAGGAGTGCAGAAATAGTGGTTTGGCATATTAGGAAGAGTTAGGTTACTTTGGTTACGTTACGTTCGGCTGTGTAAGGACAGGATAGCTTTTGACTTTTGCGCTAGACACTGGTAATCGCTGAATTCCTGCGCTCCACTGTGCTCTAGTATGATCTGCTTGGCTGTGGCAAAGCCTGCAATAGTGGTTCCCTCACGTTAGGCTGATTCGTGCTACGTACGGTTAGGTTAGATTATGTCAAGCTCTGCCAGGTTATCTCTGATCTACGTGCTATACACTGCTATTCGGAGCATTTCTGCGCTCGACTGTGCTCTGCTAAATTCTGCTTGTCTCTGCGGTGGCATGGAGCAGTGGTCGCGGGACGTCATGTTCAGTTACGCTATGTTCGGTTGGGTTAGGGTAGGACAGGTTTTGTTAGGGTACCTACGGCCTTTATGCTGTTCACTGCATTGCGGTAGATTTCTGTGCTCTACTGAGCTATAGTAGGTTCTGCTTGTCTCTGTGGAGGCCAGCAATATATACCTGGCCATCCCAGGTTGAATAAGGCTTCGTTTGGGTTTGTTGCATTTGGCTAGGTTACGATAGGCTACTTTGACCTCTCGGCTATTCACTGCTCTTCAGCAGATTTCTGCGCTCTAGTGTGCTCTAATATGTTCTGACTGTCTCTGCGCAAACCAGCAATAGTGGTCTGGTCATGTCAGGTTGATTTCGGCTACGTTTCGTTGGATTGGGTACGGTAAAGCTCGGTCAGGTTAACTTAGACTTTCATGCTATACACTGTTGTTTGGAGTATTTCTGCGCTGTAGAGTGCTATACTATACTATGCTCAGTCTTGTGTATGCCGCCAATAGTGGCCGCGGCAGGTTACGTTGTGGCATGCTACGTTTGTCTAGGTTATGTTTGATAGTGTTCTTCTGGGTAGCTTTGAATTTTGTGCTATACGCTGCTCTTCAGTGGTCTTCTGCGCTCTGGTGCGCTCTAGTATGTTCTGCTATGTGTCCTGCAGTAGTGGCCTCGGCACGTTATATTGATATAGAATGTGTCTGGGTCTGTAAGGGTTGGTTATGGTAGGACAGGCTAGATTGAACTTTTATGCTTTACACCGCTATTCGGTGGACCTCTGCGCTTTTCACTAATCTAATATGCAGTGTCCGGCTCTGGCGAGGCCAGCAATAGTATTATCGGCACGTTATGTTTAGGTAGGTTACGTTCGGTTAGGTTAAGTTAAGAAATGTTAGGTTAGGTTATTCTTTACGCCTGTGCTACACGCTGCAATGCGGTGGATTTCTGCGCTCTGCTGTGCTTCAGTATGCTCTGCTTGGCGCTGTCAATGCCAGCAATAGTGGTCTCGGCACGTTAGGTTCTGATTGGCCACGTTTCGTTAGGCTATGTTGGGTTAGGTTATGTTAGGACATCCTTTACTTTTCCGCTTTACACTTCAACGCGGTGGGTTTCTGCACTCTACTGTGCTCTAGCATATTCTGCTGGGCTTTGTGGAAGCCAGTTATAGTGGAGTAGCCACGTTAGGTTGAGTTAGGTTACGTTGTTTAAGTTAGGATACATATCTTTGTCTTTTGACTGTACCCTGATATTCGGAAGATTTTTTCGCTCTTCATCGCTCTACTATGCTCTACAAGAATCCTTCCGCGGAGACGTGCAATAGCGGTCGTGTCACGACAGGTAGTGATAGGTTATATTTGCATATGTTGGGTTGTGTTAGGTTCGGATAGGGTGGCTTTGTCTTTTGTGTTATATACTGCTATTCGGTGGATTTCTGCGCTCTACTGTGCTCCAATATGCTCTTCTTGGCTCTTTGGATGCCAGCAGTGGGGGCCTTGTCTCGTTAGGTTTAGATATCCTACGTTCGGTTAGGTTAGGTTTGGTCATGTTAGGTTAGGGTATCTTAGACCTTTGTGTTATATACTGTCATTTAGTGACGTTCTGCGCTCTACTTACATCCTTTACTTTTCCGCTTTACACTTCAACGCGGTGGGTTTCTGCACTCTACTGTGCTCTAGCATATTCTGCTGGGCTTTGTGGAAGCCAGTTATAGTGGAGTAGCCACGTTAGGTTGAGTTAGGTTACGTTGTTTAAGTTAGGATACATATCTTTGTCTTTTGACTGTACCCTGATATTCGGAAGATTTTTTCGCTCTTCATCGCTCTACTATGCTCTACAAGAATCCAGGGAGACATGCAATAGCGGTCGCGTCACGACAGGTTGTGATAGGTTATATATGGATATGTTGCGTTGAGTTACGTTCGGCAAGGGTGGCTTTGTCTTTTGTGTTATATACTGCTATTCGGTGGATTTCTGCGCTCTACTGTGCTCCAATATGCTCTTCTTGGCTCTTTGGATGCCAGCAGTGGGGGCCTTGTCTCGTTAGGTT
Source organism: Eufriesea mexicana (assembly GCF_001483705.2). Classification (NCBI taxonomy): domain Eukaryota; kingdom Metazoa; phylum Arthropoda; class Insecta; order Hymenoptera; family Apidae; genus Eufriesea; species Eufriesea mexicana. The sequence continues at coordinate 30,799 of NW_016916528.1, read as the reverse complement.
TAGATATCCTACGTTCGGTTAGGTTAGGTTTGGTCATGTTAGGTTAGGGTATCTTAGACCTTTGTGTTATATACTGTCATTTAGTGACGTTCTGCGCTCTACTGTGCCCTAGCGTATTCCGCTTGACTCTGGGGAGTGCAGCAGTAGTGGCCTAGGCACGATAGGTGCCTAAGCTTGCATCTGTTAGGTTTGGACTGCTTCGTATTTTCTGATATACACTGCGATTCTATGTATGTCTGCGCTCTACTCTCCTCTATTATGTCCATCCTGGCTCTGTGGAGGTCAGCAATACCGGTAGCAGCACCGCAGATTTGGTTAGATTTCGATTGGTTATGGTAGGTTTCGTTGGTTTAGAATTAGATGGCTTCCACTTTTTTGCTCTAAACATATATCCTATGGACCTGTGTGCTCCACTGTTCTCTGTCGTATTCCGCTTGTCTGCGTGGTGGCCAGCAATAGTGGCCGCCGCACGTTGGATTCAGTTATTGAAAGCTTGGTTTGGCTATGTTAGGTCTGGTTAAACCAGGATATCCTTGACTTATGTGCTGCACATTGCTGTTTATTGGCTTTCTGCCCTCTACTGTACTCTAGCATGTTCTACTTGGCTCTGGGCATGCCAGCAGTATTGGTCTCGGCAAGTTATCTTGATATATATAATGTTAGGTTATTATACGTTCGCTTATGTTACGTTCGGTAATGTGAGGATAGGATAGCTTTGACTTTTATGATATACAACGCCAACAGCTGGACCTCTGCGCTCCACATTGCTCTAATATGCTCTGCTTGGCGCTGGTGATGCAAGCAACAGTGCCCTCGGCACGATAGGTTGAGATAAGCAATGTTCGGTTATGTCACGTTTGGCTATAATGGGAAAGGGTCTCTTCGACTTTTGCGCTATGAACTGCGTTTCTATGGACTTCTGCGCTCTACTCTCCTGTAGTATGTTCTGCTTGGCTCTGGGAACGCCAGCAATACTGGCCACGGCACGATAGGTTGAATTACGTTACGTTTTGCTTGGCTAGGTTTGGTTTGGTATGGTCAATGCAGCTGTGGCTTTTGTTCTATACACAGCTATTCCGTCGATATCTGCGCTCTGCACTGCTCTGCTAGCATCTGCTTGTCTCTAGGGAGGCCAGAAATTGTGGTCGTCGCACGTTTGATTATGGTACTTTTAGATAGGGAATGTTAGGTTAAGTTTGGATAGGGTGTCTCTCACTTTTGTGCTATAGACAGATATACGGTGGCTTTCTGCGCTATACTGTGCTCTAGTGTATTCTGCTTGACTATGGGTAGGACAGCGGTATTGACCTGGGCACGCTTGTCTGTGTTATGTTGCGTCTTGTTATGTTACGTTTGGTTAGGTTAGGACAGGTTAGCTCAGGCTTTTGTGCTATACACTGCAATTCGGTGGATTTGTGCGCTGTACAGTGCTCAAGTATGTCCTGCTTGGCTGTGGGAAGTGCAGCAATAGCGGTATCGGCACGTTAGGTTGAGACAGGCTATGTTTGGTAAGGTTCCGTTGGTTTGGTATGAACTAATGTAGTTTTGACTTTTCTGATATACACAGCGATTCTACGGATTTTTGTGGTTTGCGCTCCACTAGTGTGTTCTGCTTTGCTTTGGGGAGGCCAGCAAGTGCGGTTGCGGCATGTAAGGTTGAATTAGGATATGTTTGTTCATGTTCTCTTCATTTGGGTTAGGTTTTGTTATCTTTGAGGCTTCTGATAAACACTGCTATTCGATGGATCTCTGTGTTCTACTCTCCACTAGTGAGTTCTGCTTGGCTCTGGCAGGCAAGCAATAGCGTTCAAGGCATGTTAGGTTGAGTTATGTTACGTCCGGTTATGTTAAAATCTGTTACGTTAGGAGAAGGTAGCTTTGACTTTATTGCTATAGGCTGCCGTTAGGTGGATTTCTGCGCCTTACACTGCATCCATATCTCCAGGTTGCCTCTGAGAAGGCCAGCAATAGCGGTGTCGGCACGTTATGCTGTGTCAATTAACGCTGGGTTAGGTTGGGCAAGACTATGTATGGTCAGGGTATATTTAACTTTTGTGCTACACACAGCTATTCGGTGGATTTCTGCGCTGTACTGCGCTCTAGTATGTCTTGCTTGGCTCTGGGGTGGCCAGCAGTAGTGGTCGTGGCACGTAAGGTTGAGTTATGTTACGTTTGGTTATGTTAAGGTTGGTTTGGTTATGAGAGGATAGCTTCGCCTTTATTGCTATAGTCTGCTATTAAGTGGATTTCTGCGCACTACAGTGCTCCAATATTTTCTGCGTGGCAATGGTAATGCAAGCAATAGTTATCTTGGTCAGTTATGTTGAGACATATTGAGTTCGGTTTGGTTGTGCTAGGCTCAGTTTTGTCAGGGTTGTTTTAACTTTTGCGCTCTACACTGCTATTCGATTGATTTCTGTGCTCTGCTGTGCTCTAGTATGTCCTGATTGGCTCTGGGGATTACAGCAATAGCGGTCTCGGCACGTTGGTTTGGGTTATGTTGCGTTCTGACACGTTGGGTTAGGCAATGTTTGGTTAGGATAGCTTTAATTTTCGTGCCGTACACTGCTGTATGCTGGATTTCTGCGCGCTACTGTGTTCTAGTACGTCCTGCTTGGCTCTGGGGATGGCAGCAATAGCAGTCTCGGTGCTTTGGTTTGGGTTAGGTTATGATTGGTTATGTTCCGTTTGTTTATGTTTAGGTTTGGGTAGAATTGACTTTTCTGATGTACGCGGCGATTTTAAGGATTTTTATGCTCTACTCACCACTAGTGTGCTCTGCTTGGCTCTCGGAAGGCCAGCAATAGTGATCGCGGCACGTTAGGTTGAATAAGGTTACGTTTGGCTATGTTAGATTTGGGTTGGTTAAGGGAGGATAGCTTTGACTTTAGTGCCATAGTCAGCTATTAGGAGGATTTCTAAGCCGTGCAGTGCCCTGATGCTTTCAGCTTGGCTCTGGCAAGACCTGCAAGAGTGGTCTCGGCTCGTTACGTTGAGGTTACCATCGGTTAGCTTGGTCTGTACTATGCTTGGTAAGTGTGGATTTAACTTATGCGCTGATCACTGCCATTCGGTGGATTTCTCCGCTCAAATGTGCTCTATTATGTCCTGCCTGGCTCTGGGGAGGGCAGCAATGGCCGTCTCGGCACGTTAGGTTGAGTCAGGCTATGTTTGGTCATGATCTCTTTGTTGCGGTTCAACTTGTGTTGCTCCGACTCTACTGGCATACGCTCGGATACTTTGGATTTCTGCGTTCCTCTCTCCACTAGTTTGTTCCGCTTGACTCTGCGGAGGCCAGCAATGGTTGTCGCGACACGTTTTGTTGCGTTACGTTTGGTTTGGTCATGTTATGATTTGTTAGGTTAGGAGGGCATAGCTAGGTCCGTAGAGCAGTAATCAACTCTTAGGTGGATTTCTGCGCCCCACGGTTCTCTAATATTTTCAGTTTGGCTATGGGAAGGCCAGAAATGGTGATCTCTGCTCGTCCTATTGAGACAGGTTACATTCGGTTAGGTTGTGTTAAGCAAAGCTTGGTTGGGATAGTTTTTACTCTTATGCTGTAGACTGCTATTCGATGGATACCTGCGACCTTCTTTGCTCTAGTATATTCTGCTTGACAAATGGGAGGCCAGCTTTACTGGTATCGGCACGTTCGTCTGAGTTATATTGCGCTCGGTTTGGTTATGATAGTTTAGCATAGGCTCTTGTGCTATACACTGCTATTCCGTAGATTCATGAACTCCTCATTGCTCTTCTATACTCCGCTTGTCTCCCGGGAGCAATAAATGCTGCGGCATCTTAGGTTAGTCCAGATTACGTTTGGCTAGGTTAGGTAGCAATGTGTTAGGTTAGGTTAGCTTCGAGATTTGTGCTACACAATGCTATTCTATGAGCTTTTGCGCTCTTCAGTGCCATATCACACGCTGCCTGTATCTGTGGACGCCAGGAATAGTGCTCTCGGCACGTTGGACTGAGCTATGGTAAGTTTGGCAGTGTTAGGATTGGAAAACTTTGATGGGGATAGCTTCGACATTTGAGCCGTACGCTGCTACTCTGCCGCTTTCAGCGCTCTGCTATACTGTGCTTGGCTTTAGTGAGGCCGGCGATGGTGGTGCAAGCGCCCCAGGCTGTGTTACGTTACGTTTGGTCTTATCAAGGTTGGCTGTATAAGGAGGTGGTAGCTACAACTTTTTCGCTATACACTGCTTTTCGGTGGATTTCAGGGCACTGCGGTGCTCTATTATGTTCTGCTTGTCTCTGGGGAAGTCTGCAATAGAGGTCTCGGCACGTTAGTTTGCGTCATGTTACGTTCGGTTATGATTCGTATGGCTCGGTTAGTATAGGGCAGCATTGACTTCTATGCTATACACTGCTGTTGCGTGGATTTCCGCGCCCTACATTGCCTAATATAATCAGCTCGTCGATGCAGAGGCCAGTAATAGTGGTCTCGGCGCGAAGGTTTCAGTTAGGCTACGTTTGGTTTGTTTGTGATAATCTGGGTTATGTTTGGATAGTTTCGACTTATGTGTTGTACACTGTTTCTCGGTGGATTTCTGCCCTCTGCTGTATCCTAGTATGCGCTATTTGGCCCTAGGAAGCCAGCAATAGTGGTTTCGGTACGTTAGTTTAGGATAGATTGCGTACGGTCATGTTACGTCTGGTTAGGCTAGGAGAGGGTAGCTCTGACTTTTTTGCTATGCACCGCCATTAGGTGGATATCCGCGCAATACATTGCTCTAATATGGTCTGCTTAGCTCTGAGGACGCCAGCAACACTAATCTCGGCACCGTGTGTTGAGTTATGCTACGTTCGGTTAGGTATGGTTAGGACAGGCTTGGTAAGGGTATCTTGCACTTTTGTGTTGTACACTGCAATGCGGTGGATAACTGCGCTCGACTGTGTTCTACTACGCTCCGCTTGTCTCTGGGGTGGACAGCGATAGCGGTCTCGGCGCGTTAGGTAAAGTTACGTTGCGTTCGGTTGTATTACGTTTGGATTGGTCAGGAAAGAATAGCTTTGACTTTTGTGCTATACACTGCAATGCGGCGGATAACTGCGCTCTACTGTGCCCTAATATATTCTTCTTGTCCCTGGAGCGGCCAGCATTAATGTTCGTTTTACGCTTGGTTGAGTTAGGTTCCGTTAGCCTTGGTTAGGTTAGGATAAGTCTGTTCAAGATGGCTTTTACTATTGTGCTATACAATGCTATTCTGTGAACTCCTGCGCTTTACCGAGGTCTACTATATTCGGCTTGTCTATGCGGAGGCCAACTGTATTGGTCCCGGCACGTTAGTCTGTGCTACGTTGCGTACGGTTATGTCACGTTTGGTTAGATTAGGATAGAATAGCTTTGGCTTTTGTACTATAAATTGCTATTCGGAGCATTTCTGTGCTCTACATTGCTACACTATGCTCTTCTCGCCTCTGGGGAGGCCAACAGTAACAGTATCGTCACGTTATATTGAGTTAGGCTACGTTTAGTTAGGTTAGGAGAGGATAACTTTGTCTTTCGTGCCATACGCTGCTATTCGGTGAAATTCTACGATCTACATCGCTCTACTATACTCTGCCCGACCCTGTTGTGTCCAGGAATAGTGCTCGCGGCACGATTGGTTTAGTTCGGTTACGTTTGGTTAGGCTAGTTTGCGTTAGGTTGAGTCATGATGGATTTGGCTTATGTGCTTTGCACTGCTGTTTGTTGAATTTCTGCGCTCTACTGCCCACTAGTATGCTCTCCTCGGCGCTGGGGAAGCTAAAAATAGTGGTCTCGGCTCGTTAGGTTCAGTTAGGCTACGTTTGGCTAGGTTATGCTGGTTTGGGTTTGGTTTCGATAGCTTTGTCTTTCGTACAATACACTGTCATTCGGTCGAATTCTGCGCCCTTCTGTGCACTACTATACCCTGCTCGGATTTATGTAGGCCGGCAATAGAGGTCGCGGGACATTATTTTGAGTTCCGTTACGTTTGGCTACGTCGCGATTTGGTACGTTACGAGAGGATGACTTTGTCTTTTGTTCTGTACACTGCTATCCCGTGTTTCCTGCACTCCCCATAGATCTACTCTACTACGCTCGATTGCAGGAAGACCAGAAATAGCGGTCGTGGCACGATAGGGTGAGTTCGGTTACGTTCGTATCGCTTAGGTTCGGTTATGTTTGGCTAGGATGCCTCTGGCTTTTTTGTTATACACTGCTTTCGGTGGATTTCTGCGCTATACTGTGCTCTGATATGTACTGCTTGGAACTTGGTAGGCCAGCAATAGTGGTCTCGTCTCCTAAGGATTGGCCATTCTACGTTTGATTAGGTTAAGATGGGGCATGTTAGGTTTGGGTATCTTTGAATTATCTCCTGTACAGTGAGATCCTATGGATTTCTGAGCCCTAATCTCCTCTAGTATGTTCTGCTTGGCTATGGGGAAGCCAGCAATAGTGGTGGCAGCACGTTATGTGTAGCTTGGTTACGTTTGGTGTTGCTACGATTGGTTAGGTTAGGATAGGGTGCCTGTGTCTTCTGAGCCGCGTACTGCTTTCGGTGGATTTCTCTGCCCTACTGTCCTCTAATATGCTCTGCTTGGCTTTAGGGAGGATAGAAATAGTGGTTTCGGCACGTTACATTTAGTTAGGTTACGTTCGTCTATGTTACGATTGGCTAAGTTAGGATAGGGTAGCTTCAACTCTTGTGCTGTGCACTCCTATTCGTTGGATTTCTGCGCTCTACTGTGCCATAGTATGTTCTGCTTATCTCTGTGGTGGCCAGCAATAATGTTCGATGCACGTTCGTTTCAGATATGTCACGTTTGGCTTGGCTAGGTTAGTGTACGTTTGGTCAGGATAGCATTGGCTTTTGTGATATACACCGCTGTACGGTCGGTATCTGCGCTCTCCATTGCTCTACTAGCATTCGCTTGCCTCTGGGGAGGCCAGCAATAGCGGTCGTGGCACGTTTGTTCGGGTTATGTTTCGTTCGGTTAGGTAAGGTTAGGCAATGTTTGGTTAGGATGGCTTTGGCTTTTGCGCTATACACTGCCATTCAGTCTATATCTGCGATCTGCATTGCCGTACCAGCATCTGCTTGGCTCTGGAGATGCCAGCAATGGTGGTCGTGGCACGTTTGGTTGAGTTGGGTTGCCTTTGGCTATGTTAGGTTAGGTTAAGTTTAGTTAGTATGTCTTCGACTTCTGTGCTATACACTGATATTCGGTGGATTCCTGCGCTCTTTATTGCTCTACTATACACTACCTGACTCCGGGGAGACAGCAATAACTATCGTGGCACAATATGTTGTATTATGTCACGTTTGGTTTCAATATGTTAGGATACGTTTGTTAGGATGGCTTTGACTTTTGTGTTATCCACTGCTATGCGGTTGATATCTACGCTCTACAGTGCTTTAATATGGTCTGCTCGACTCTAGGGAGGTCAGCAATAGAGGTCTCTGCTCGCTACGTTTTATTATTCTACGTTCGGGTATGTTAGGTTGGGACAGGTTAGGTTAGGATGTCTGTGACTTTTGTGCTATACAACGCTGCTTGGTGGCCTTCTGTGCACTACTGTGCTATAGCATATTCTACCGGGCTCTGGGGAGTTCAGCAATAGTGGTCTCTGCACGTTCGGTTGTGCTAGGCTACGCTTGGATATGTTAAATTAGCCTGGGTAAGGTATGGATAGCTTTGACTTTCGCGGTGTAAGCTGCTGTTCGTTGGATTTCATCGCTCTACTGTGCTCTAGGGCGTTTTGCTTGACTCTGGGGCATGCAGTAATAGTGATCTCGGCACGATAGGTTCAGATAGTATACGTTTGGCTGGGGTGTGTTAGCTTTTGTTAGGTTTGGACAGCTTCGACCTTTCTGCTATACACTGCGATTCCTTAGATTTCAGCGCCCTATTCTCCTCTATTATGCTCTACTCGGCTCAGTGAAGGCCAGCAATACTTGTCGCGGCGCTTTAGCTTGGGATAGGTTACGTTCGCTTAGGTTAGATTTCGTTGGGTTTGGTTAGAATAGCTTTGACGTATGTGCTCTACACGGATATCCTGTGGACTTCTGTACTCTACTGTGCTCTAGTATATTCTGCTTGGCTCTCGGGAGGCCAGCAGTCGTGGTCTCGGCACGTTGTTCTGAGTTGTGTTGCGTCTGACTATGAGATGTTTGATTAGGATAAGATAGGATGGCTTTGACTTTTGTGCTATACACGATCCGTCGGTGGATTTTTGTGCTCTATTGTGATCTAGTGTTCCATACTTTGCTATGGGATTTCCAGAAACGGTTGCCGCGGCACGTTACGTTTAGATATGTTACCTTTTCTTAGTTTAGGTTTGTTTAGGTTAGGTTTGTATATCGTTGACTTTCGTGCTATCCATTAGCTTTCTATGGACCTCAGCACCCTATTCTCCTCTATTACGCTCTGGTTGGCTCTGTGGAGGCCGGCAATGCTAGTCGCGGCATGTTACGTTGAGTTAGGCTACGTTCGGTGGTGCTACGTTAGTCTCGGTTAGGTATGGATTGCTTTGACTTTCGTGGCATAGACAGCCTTCGGTGGTCTTCTGCGCTCTGCTGTGCTGTAGTATGAGCTGCTTGGCCCTGGGGTGGCCGGCAGTGGTGCTCTAGGCTCGCTGGGTTGCGATAAGTTACGCTTGGCCTGGCTCGGTTAGGAAATGTTTGTTCAGGATGGATTTGACTTTTGCGTTATAAACTGCTATTCGGTGAGTTTCTGCGCTCCACTGTGCTATAATAAGCTCTGCTTGGCGCCGAGGATAACAGCAGAGGTGGTCTCGGTACGTTAGGTTGAGTTAGGATAGGCTTGGTTAGGTTACATTTGACTGGGTTGGGACAGTATGGCTTTGGCTTCTATGCTACAGACTGATATTCTGTGGATTTCTGCGCTGCATTGTGCTCTAACATGCTCTGCTTGGCGCTGGTTGGCCAGCAATAGTGGTAGCGGCACGATTGGCTGAGTTACGTTAACCTTGGTTCGGTTAGGGTAGGTTAAGTTTGGTTTCGATGGCTTTGACGATTGTGCTATTAACTGCTACTCGTTGGGTTTCTGCGCTCTAATGTGCTCTAGTATATTCTTCTTGGCTACGGGGGACCAGCAGTTGTGTTCTCGGCAAATTAGGCTGAGATATGTTGCACTTGGTTATTTTACGTTTGGATAGGTTAGGAAATGATACCTTCGACTTTTGTGCTATACACCGCCATACGGTTGATTCCTACACCCTACTGTGCTCTATTGTGTTCTGCAAGCAACTCTGGTCCTGGCACGTTATGTTTAGTTAGGATACGTTTGCTTATATTACGCTTGGCTAGGTTAGGAGAGGGTAGAATTGACCTTTGAGCTGTAGACAGCTATCCAGTGGATTTCTTCGCATACTCTGCTCGGTTCTAGAGTGGTCCCGGCACGTTAGGTTGAGTTTGGGTACAATTGGTTAGGTTACGTTTGCATGGGTTATATATGGACAGATTAGGTTTTGTTGTCATACTCTCCTATTCCGCGGATTTCAGCAATCTACATTGCTCTACTATACTCTGCTCGACTTTCGGGAGGACAAGAGTAGTGATCGAGGCACGTTAGTTTGGGTTGGATTATGTTCGGCTAGGTTATGCTACGATGTGTTAGGTCATTATAGCGTTGACTTTCGTGCTGCAAAATGCCATTCTACGGGCTTCTGCGCTCTTCAGTGCGCGATCTCGCATTGCTTGCATGTGTGGACGCCGGGAATAATGCTCTCGGCTCGATAGGCTGTGTTACGTTACGTTTGATTATGTTAGGTTTGGCTGGGTTTGGTGATGATAGCTTTGAATTTTGTGCTATACGCTGCTATTCTTCCGATTTCGGCGTCATGCGTGGCTCTGCTACGCTCTGCTTGGCTCTCGTGAGGCCAGCGATACTGGTCGTGGCGCCCCAGTCTCTGTTACGTTGCGTTTGGTCATGTTAAGGTTGGCTATGTACGGAGGTGATGGCTTTGACTTTTGCGCTAATCACTGCTATTCGGTGGACTACAGCGCTCTACAGTCCCCTAGTATATTCTGCTTGGCTCTGGGGAGGCTAGCTCCACTGGTCTCTGCACGTTAGTTTGAGTTAAGCTACCTTCGGTTATGTCACGTATGTTTACGTTGGGAGCGGGTAACATCGACAGTTGTGCCATGCATTGCGATTGTATGGATTTCTGCTCTCTATTCTACTCTAATATGTTCTGCATGGCGATGGGGAGGCTAGCAATAGTGGCCTCGGCAAGATATATTGAGTTGTGCTACGTTCGGTTACGTTCTGTTTGGCTAGGTTAGGACAGGATGACTTTGACTATTGTGCTATACACTGCTGTACGGTGGGTTTCTGCGATCAACTGTACTCTAATGGGCTCTGCTTGGCTCTGGGGAGGCCAGCATCTCTGGTCCCGGTAAGTTAGGATGAGCTAAGTTACGTTCGACTTAGCTTGGTTTGGTTATGCTTGGAAAATATCGCTTTGACTATTGCGCTGTACACATCTATTCGGCCGATACCTGCGATCTGTATTACTCTGATATCCTCTGCTGTCTATCGCAAGACCAGTGATAGTGGTCGTGGCATATTTGGGTGTGTTAGGTCACGTTAGGTTAGGTTACGTTAGGTAACGTTTTGTCCGGATGCCTTCGACATTTATGCTGTGCACCGCTATTCGGTGGATTCCAGCACTCTGCATTGCTCTACTATGCTCCGCGCGACTCTCGGCATCCCAGCAATCTCGGTCGAGGCACGTTAGGTCGAGTTATGTTACGTTTGGTAGAGTAAGGTTTGGCTAGGTTTGGCTAGCATAAGTTTGACTTTCCTGCTGTACACAGTCATTCCGGCGATTCCTGCCCATCACTCTGCCCTAGCATGTTCTGCCTGGCTCTGCGGAGGCCAGCAATACTTGCCGCGGCACGATAGGTTGAGTTACCTAACGATTCGTTAGGTTACGTTATGCTAGCTTTGGTTAGGCTGCCTTCCACTTTTGTGCTATACACTGCTGTCCGGTGGATTTCTGCGCTGTATTGTGATCTAGTATTCCCTGCTTTGCTCTGGGGGGCCAGAAATTGTAGCTGCGGCGCGTCAGGTTGTGTTAAGTTTCGTTTGTATAGTTTAGGTTTCCTTGTGTTAGGTTAGGAAATGTTAGACTTTTGGGCTATACACTGCCACTCTATGGACTTCTGCGCTCTACTTTCCTCTAATATGCTATGTTTAGCAATGGCGAGTCCAGCAATAGTGGCCTAGGCACGTTAGCATGAGTTCGCTTACGTTGGGTTTTGTTACGTTTCGTAACGTTAGGTAAGGATACCTTTGACCCATGTGCTATACACTGCGATTCGATGGATTTCTGCCCTCTGCGATGCTATAGTATGCTCTGGCCGTCTCTGGGGAGGCCCGCGATAGTGGTTTCGGCACGTTAGGCTGAGTTAGACTACGTTTGGTTGGATTACGTTACTCCCGTTTAAGGTTTGACAGCTTCTTATTTCGTGATACACATTGCTATCTTGTGGATTCCTGCGCTCACCTGCGCTCTAATATAATCAGCGCGTGTCGGTGGTTGCCAGGAACGGAGGTCGTGGCGCGATACGTTCAGTTAAGTAACCTTCGTTTATGTTACGTTTGAATAGGTTAGGACAGGATAGCATTGACTTTTGGGATATTCACGGTCACCTGGAGTGTTTCTGCGCTCTACATTTCTCTACTATACTCTGCTCGTCTTTCGGGTGGCCAGTAATAGTGGTAACGGTGCGCTAGATTGAGTTAGGCTACGTTTGGTTTGGCTATGTCAGACTGGGTTAACCTTGGATATCTTTGACATACGTGCCATACACTCTTCTTGGGAGGATTTTTGCGCTCTACTGTGCTCTAGTATTTTCTGGTGGCTATGGGGAGGCCAGCAGTAGTGCTTTGTCACGTTAGGCAGAGTTATGTTGCGTTTGGTTATGTAGCATTTAGATGGGTTAGGAGAGGATGTCTTTGACTTTTGTGCTATACACTGCTACTCAGAGAATTTCTGCAATCTTTGTTGCGTTACTATGCCATATTCGACTCTGCGGAGGACAGCAATGCCGGTCGTGGTACGATAGGTTGAGTTGGGTTGCTTTTGGTTAGGTTAGGTTCGGTTATGGTACGAGAGGATAGCCTGGCCTTCAGAGATGTAGTGTGCTATTAGGTGGATTTCTGCACCCTATAGAACTCTAACATTTTCAGCTTGTCTCTGGGAAGGCCAGAAATAGTGGTCGCGACACGTTATGTTAAGTTAGGATACGTTTGATTATGCTACGGTTTGCTAGGTTAGGAGGTGGTAGCTTTGACTTCAGCGCTATGGTCTGTAATTAGATGGATTTATGCGCCCTACAGTGCACTGATGCTATCAGCTTGGCTCTGGCAAGCCCAGCAATAGTGACCTCTGCACGTTATGATGAGTCGTGCTATGTTCGGTTACGTTGGGTTAGGCCATGTTTGGTAAGCATAGCTTTAACTTTTGTGCAGTACACTGCTATTCGGTGGACTTCTGGGTTCGACTGTGCTCTAGTATGTCCTGCTTAGGTCTGGTGAGGGCTGCAATAGCGGTCTCGGCACATAATGTTTAGTTATGCTATGTTTGGTTATGCTCCGTCGGATTGGGTCAGGCAAGAGTTGCTTTCACTCTTTTGATACACACTGCGATTCTATGGGTTTCTGCGCCCTACTCGCGGCTAGTGAGCTCTGGCTGGCTCTGCCAATACCAGCAGTAGTGGTCGCGGCGCGTTATGTTGTGTTATGCTACGCTTGGCTTTGTTATGATTGGTTCGATTAGGAGAGGGCAGCATTGACTTTAGTCCCATAGCCTGCTATTACGAGGATTCCTCCGTCATACAGTGCTCCAATATTTTCAGCTTCGAACCGGTAAGGCAAGCAATAGTAGTCTCGGGACGTTATGTTGAGTCAGGTTGATTTCGGTTAGGTTGGGATAGGCTAAGCTGGTTAGGATATCATCAACGTTTTTGCTCTACACTGCTACTCTGTGGATTTCTGCGCTCTACGGTACTCTAGTACGCACTGCGTGGATCTGGGGAGGGCACCAATAGCGGCCTCGGCAGGTTAGGTTATGTTTTGATATGTTCTGAGGATTTGGCTTTGGTTTGGGTAGCTTTGACTTTTCTGATGTACGCTGCGATTATACGGACTTCTGGTATATACTCTGCACTAATGTGCTCTGCTTGGCTCTGGGGATGCCAGCAATAGTGGTCGCGACACGTTAGGCTGAGCTGGGTTTGGTTCGGTTATGTTACGATTCATTGCGTTAGGTGGGGTTAGCTGTGCCTCTAGTGCCATAGTCTGCTATTGGGTGGACTTCTCAGCCCTACAGAGCTCTAATATTCTCAGCTAGGCTCTGTGAAGGCCAGCAATTGCCATCTCGGCACGTTATGCTGTGACAGGTAACGTTCTGTTTGGTTATGTTTAGCTAATTTTGGTTAGGATATTCTTAACTATTGCGCTGTACACTGATACCCGATGGGCTTCTGCGCTCTACTGTTCTCGGGTATGTCCTGCTTGGCTCTGGAGTGGCCAGTAACAGTGTTCGCGGCACGTTAGGTTAAGATAGGATATGTTAAGTTAACAGTCTGCTCTTAGATTAATTTCCGCTCCCTACAGAGCTCTAACGATTTCAGCCTGGCTCCGGGAAGGCCAGCAATGGAGGCCTCGAGGCGTTATGTTGAGTCAGCCTACCTTACGTTCGCTGGGTTATGCTAAGTTTGGTGATGGTAGCTTTAATTTTCGTGCCGTACACTGCTGTATGTTGGATTTGTGCGCGCTACTGTGCCCTAGTATGTCCTGCTTGGCTCTGAGGATGGCAGCAATGGCGGTCTCGGCACGATAGGGTGAGTCAAGCTATGTTCGGTTATGTTCCGTTGATTAGGGATATGGTTTGGTTGCTCTGGCTCTTCTGATGTACATTGCGATTCTATGGATTTCTGCGTCCTACTCACCACTAATGGGCTCTGCTTGTCTCTGTGGAGGCCAGCGATAATCTTCGCGGCACGTCAGGTTGAGTAGGGTAACGTTTGGTTTTGTACCGATTGGTTAGGTTAGGAGATGATAGCCTTGACTTTAGTGCCATAGCCCGCAATTAGGTGGATTCCTTCGCCTTACAGTGCTCAAATATTTTCAGCTTGTCTCTGTGAAGGCCAGCAATAGTCATCTCGGCATGTTATGTTGTGACTGGTTACGTTCGGTTAGGTTATGTTTAGCAAATTTTGGTTAGGATATTCTTAACTTTTGCGCTGTGCACTGATACACGATGGGCTTCTGCGCTCTACTGTGCTCGAGTATGTCTTGCTTGACTCTGGGGAGGCCAGTAATAGCGTTCGCGGCACGTTAGGTTAAGATAGAGTACGTTAAGCTATGTTACGTTTCTTTAGTTTTGGAGGGGGTAGTTTCGAATTTAGTGCCATTGTCTGCTGTTAGGCGAATTTCTGCGCCCTACGGAGCTCTAGTGCTCTCAGCTTTGCTCTGTGAAGGCCATTAATAGTGGTCTAGGCACGTTATGCTGAGACAGGTTACCTTCGGCTAGGTTGTGTTGTGATAAGTATGGTTAGGATAGCTTTAACTTTTGTGTTGCGCACTGCTGTTCGGTGGACTTCTGCGCTTTACTGTGCTCTAGTATGTCCGGCTTGTCTCTGGGGAGGGCAACAATAGCGGTGTCGGCACGTTAGCTCTGGTCAGGATATGGTTTGGTGACGTCCTGTTAGTTAGGGTTAAGCTTGCGTAGCTGTCACTTTCCTGATATACACAGCGCTTAAATGGATTCCTGCGTGCTACTTGCCACTAATGTGATCCGCTTAATTCTGGATAGGTCAGCAATAGTGATCTCGGCACGTTACGTTGTGTCACGTTACGTTCGGTTTCGTCGGTTCAGGCCATGCTTGGTCCGGATAGCTACAACTTTTGTGCTGTACACTGCTACTCGGTGGATATCTGCGCTCTACTGTGCTCTTGTATGCTCAGCTTGGCTATGGGGAGTGTAAAAATAGCGCCGGCGGCAGGATAGGTAGAGTCAGGCTATCTTGGTTTTGACCTGTTGGTTATGGTTAGGCTTGGGTAGCTTTGTTTTTTCTGATAGACACAGCGATTATATGGATTTCTGCGTTCTGCTCTCCACTAACATGATCCGCTTGACTCTGGAGAGACCAGCAATAACGTCCGCGTCATGTTGGGTTGAGTTTTGTTACGTTTCTTGATGTTACGTTCGGTTAGGTTAGGGAAGGATGGCTTTGACTATAGTGCTGTAGTCTGCTATCAGGTGGATTTCTACTCCCTGAAGTGCTTTAATATTTTCAGCTTGGCTCTGGGAAGGCCAGCAATAGTGGTCTCGGCATGTTACGTTGGGTCACGTTACATTCGGTTCGGCTGGCTTAGGAAAACTTTGGTCAGGATAGCTTTAACATTTGTGTTGTACACTGATATCTGGTAGATTTCTGTGCTCCACAGCGCTCTAATATTTCCCGCTTCTCTCTGGGGAGGCCAGAAATAGAGGTCGCGCCACGTCATGATAAGCTAGGATACGCACGGTTACGTTACGAGTCTCGAGGTTAGGAGAGTCTAGCTACGCCTTTAGTGATATGGCCGGCTGATAGGTGGATTTCTGCGCACTACAGTGCTCTAATGTTTTCAGCTTGGATCTGGCAAGGCCAGCAATGGTGGTCTCGGGACGTTGTGATGAGTCAGGTTACGATCGGTTAGGTTGGGTTAGCCTACGCTTGGTCAGGATAGCTTTAACTTTTGTGCTGTACACTGCTATTCGTCGGATTTCAGCTTCCAGAGCGTCCTGCTTGGCTCTGGGAAGGGCAACAATGGCGGAACCTGCACGTTAGGTTGAGTCAGGTTATGTTTTGTTATGTTCCGTCGGCTTGCGCTATGTTTGTGTAGATTTGACTTTTCTAATATGCACTGCGATTCTATGGATTTGTGCGTTGTACTCTCCACTAATGTGTTCTGCATGATTCAGAGGAGGCCAGGAATAGCGGTCTCGTCACGTTTGGCTTAGTTAGGCCGCGTTTGGATACGCTATGTTGGTTTGTATTATGTTTGGGCAACTTTGACTCTTCTGATATTCACTGCGATTCTGTGGACTTCTGCGTCCTACTCTCCACTAATGTGTTCTTCTTAGCTCTGTGGAGGCCAGAAATAGTGGTCGCCGAACGATAGGTATGGTCACGCAACGTTTGTTTACGTTCCGATTGGTTAGGTTAGGAGAGGATACGCTTGACTTTAGTGCTGTAGTCTGTTATTAAGCGGATTTCTGCGCCATACAGTGTTCTAATGCTTTCAGCTTCGCTCCGAGGATTCCAGCAACAGTGGCCCCTGCACGTTGCGTTGAGTCAGGTTGCTTTCGGTTATGCTGGGACAGGCTAAGCTTGGTCTGGGTAGCTTTAACTCTTGTGACGTACACTGCTATTTGGTGGATT